>NC_048311.1:20708388-20757414 GCF_013100865.1 Trachemys scripta elegans
ATGGATTTACTACATTGACAGAAAAAAACTTTCCAGCAATGTAGGATGTAGCTACACTACAGAGCTACAGAGGCATAGCTGTGCTGCTGTAGTGTAGACATACCTAAGTGTGTACCTTCAGGTTTCTACATGATGTTTGCACTACTTTTTCTGGTTTTTCATGTTTGTATCATCAGCCAGTTTTATTTATCTTATAGAAAGAGGTAGAATTACAAACATGTATTTTAATAGTGTGACCCTTTGTGAAATGCATCTCTTTTTTGCAAATCTCTTAACTATTTCTTATTGATATCTTAAAAATAAATAAATAAATAAATCTTTAAAAAGCAACAGAGGGTCCTGTGGCACCTTTGAGACTAACAGAAGTACTGGGAGCATAAGCTTTCGTGGGTAAGAACCTCACTTCTTCAGATGCAAGTCATCTTGCATCTGAAGAAGTGAGGTTCTTACCCACGAAAGCTTATGCTCCCAATACTTCTGTTAATCTTAAAGGTGCCACAGGACCCTCTGTTGCTTTTTACAGATTCAGACTAACACGGCTACCCCTCTGATACTTCACAGCTATGTACATTTCCAATCCTGATTTTTCCATGGGGAGGGGACTGACTTTAATTCTCATCTTTCTTCTTCCACAGATGGTTTTTTGGGAAAATCCCCCGAGCAAAGGCTGAGGAGATGTTAGGCAAACAGAGACACGATGGTGCCTTTCTCATCAGGGAGAGTGAGAGTGCTCCTGGGGACTTCTCTCTCTCAGTCAAGTGAGTATTGCTCTGTAGCATCCAGTGGGCTAATTAGGACACCCCTTGTGTGATAAAAGTACAAATGATTATTCCTATTTTTTCACCTCTGACACTATTTCCCACATGTGTAGTAGCAATTCTCTCTTCCAGTGACGTGCACCTGTGCTGTCTTTTGTAACCATAAATATGGGTGCTCTATCCTACTAAGAGTCACATTGCTGAGCTGATGGTAACAAGATATTGTCCTGTTCTGTGTGAAATGATGTAATGGCTCAGTGGTGAGAGCAGGGGAATGGGACACCATGACTCAATGGATTCTGAAGAATGATGATGATCATGTACTGTTTTTCCCTCTTCCTGCTCTTCTCATTTACTATTCTGAGGCTCTAATTCTTTCCATCTTCTGCTCTCGCTATCTGGCTGGTTGAGAGACACTTTCAAATATGCAGTTTTTCATAACTCTGTGGGAGGCACATATTTTGGGAATATCCTTGTTCTCCAGCATAGAGATGTGGAGTTGTAAAAATGGACTGTGCTTCCCATCTCTTGTCAGTAGATTCCATGTTGGCACAGACCTCACGATTTTATTTTGGAAATGTAGCTGGGTTGCAATGAGCTATTATTACTTAATATCTTTATTACAGTAACATCTAGAGATGCTTATTTAAATCACTTTAACAGTAGCTCCTATGTCAGTGTCAGTCTCGCATATTCCCTCACAAGCTGTGAGATCCCCAAGAGGCTGCTGTGAAATAGAATGGAAATGTTACAAGCTTTAACAATATGGGATATGTACTTAAATGAACAAACTCTTGTCCTTTAGCAGTTGACGCCCTTCTTCCCCTCCACTTATAGTCGCACACCCTTTGCCTGGCAGAGCTGAGCAAGATATCCCTGGAACCTAAGCATCATATTTTGATTATCCAGCTGAGGTTGCTACAGAATACAGAGTTTTCCATGCCCATCAAGCACAGTACCTCATCAGTGTTTTCAGCTCTTTCCTTCTGTGATTAAATTCTGGACCTCATATATGGCAGCATAGAATTCTTCCATCATGCTGGCTTGTTTTAGCAGTACATTTATATTCTGCCTTTGGCACAATAATCAGATACGCTGGAATACACAAAAGGATATATGAATGACCAGAAACAAGATGTAAATGGAACCTTTATTCCTGGAAGCTTATTCTTTACAAAACTAACAAATTGAGTCTAAATACTGGGAAACCACAGATAATCTCTGCCTGCCTAGTAGCTCAGTGATAGCTCACCTACTGATATATTTCTCAGTTTTGGGATTTTTCTGCTGATTAGCTCTTCTGAAAGGGCTTACTAAAACCTTATCTGCAGGATCTGAAGTGGAAAGAAACTGACTGAGAAAGGGAGACTTGAAGCATTAGCCATGATATACTTGCTGCAGATTTGACATTTGCTCATAGCAACAGTAGACTGTATATCTCCAGGTATTGAAAGACTGTAAACACCAAATGAGAACTGCTGCTTGCATTTTTAATTTCTTGGAGCTATAAAGGGAAAATGTTATAATTCTGTCTACATGTACCTCTCTACTGGTAGCCTGTTTTGATCTCCCCTTCCTTCAGAAGAAAATGTATTGGAAGCAAGAGACAGAGGCTTTTATTAAATATCAAAACTTCTGTCTAGTTGCATACCAAAAGATGTAGTTAAAGTTGAGTTAAGGATGCTGCTGTGTAAGTCTATACAAGTGTTCGGGTTGTTTTGTTTTTTCTTGTTGTACTAACAGACTTTGTGTGGGGAGATTTTAATTGAGCACTTTGTTCTGAAGTTTGGGATTTTGAAGTCGATCACCCAGAAGGGATGGGAAACAGAAGGTGCTGTTGTGCAGCAGCAACCTTAACTCCCTCTTAACAAAGTATTTTATAAGTACGTTTCTTTTGTTTTTAAACCTGTGAGAACCTCCAGCCAGCCTGGCTCATTCACATCTCTATCAACAGAATGGGTTTACTCTCTCATGGCTGGGATATCAAGCCTTAGTAGACAATGTTAGACATTCTTTGAGTCTTGGGGAGTTCAACTCAGGTGCTTCAGAAACAGCCAGCACCAGAAAAAGCCTGCATGCATGGCAGTTCTCAAGTCATCTCTTTACTTTGACAAAATGCCTAATCACTACTGATAAAAAAGGAAGTTACACCATGCACAACATGGACCCATGGCCTCTACAACCCAAACATCCCACGGGATCTCCCCAGGACTACAGGTGACTATGGTGTACATATGTATGATGCACATAAATATATAATGTGCATGCACATGAAATGCCATCGTTGGTGGGGAGCGGTATCTTAGGAACCTCTTGACCAAATTTACACCACACATCTTGATGGATTTTAGAGAGATTTGAAAATTTGGCTTTAAAGCAAAACCTTGTTGCAGCCTTAAGTATGGAGTATCTAGTAACTCCATAGTATTCCTTTAACAGGTCCTGTCTTCTGTAGCTTCTTTTTCACCCTTCTCTGTCAGTGCATAAAATGGTAATACCTTCTACAGTCTTAGCTGTGCTGATAAAAAGAGACCATTATCAGCTATTTATCTGGAATCATTTTGAAAGAACCAGTTTTTCATTCCTGTCCCTAGCAGTAAAACCTAAATCTTCTGCTGTCTTAATGTTCAGCTCTTTCACCCCTGCCTGTAATATGCGTAGGGGATGTTCTGGAAAGGATGAGGTGGCACTTTATTTCTATAAACGTGGGTTCAATTTGGCTCATATTGTGAGTGGATTGACTCTGGTTCCAAGATGACATTCTTCCAGCCCCATACACTTTCTAAGTTGACTGTCTTTGTTCAGGTGGGATAACAGCCATTGCTATAGGTCAGGACTGAGTGCCTGGTATAGCTATATGGAAGGAGTCTGCATTCCACCTGCCACTCTATTTGCCTCTCCAGCCAGTATTTTAATTCCCTCTTTCATGAATGCTGTCGTCACAAGCTTTGTTTTTTATAGTATTTATACTTTCAAAACACCCCAGACACTGATCATCTCTCTGATCCCTTCTTCCCTGTGCAGGGTCCGAGGAAGTGCAAAAGCTACTTTCCACCAATCCTTAGCCTGCACAGATGACAGTGGGTTAGTGTATCTCCAGAACCATTTGAGACCTAGATTCACAGCGATTAAGAAAGGAAACTTTATGCTATTTATGCTTGGAATTGTCTTCCTAGGTTTAATCGGTTTCCATTCATGTCCTTCTAGGAAGAGAGACTCTGTATGACTGATACATACAATTTGTCTTCTCTCCCTCTCCCACATCCCAGGTTTGGAAATGATGTGCAGCACTTCAAGGTGCTCCGAGATGGGGCTGGCAAGTATTTCCTCTGGGTGGTGAAGTTCAATTCTCTGAACGAGCTGGTAGATTATCACAGATCCACTTCTGTCTCCAGGAACCAGCAGATATTCCTTCGGGACATTGAGCAGGTGCCACAGGTAAGATGGTGGGAGAGAGGAGCATTGCCACTATAACCAAAATGGAGAGCTCTCCGACAGCAGCCCAGGGTCTGAAGGATTGCTTGAATTTTAAATAGGAAGATATAGGGAGAGAGAAGTTAACCCTTTAACTTTCCCTCTCTGATGTAGAATTATCTGATTCTACAATTCTGAGCCATGGATTCTGCAGACTAATTGTATTGAAAAATAAATGCAGCCCATGTGCCTTCTTTTGGATGGGCTTTGTACCACTATAAAAAACTTGTAAATCCCATTCTATTCTGGCAAAAGATGTCCCTATGACTTTTTGATCATCCAGTTCACATCTTAAGAATGATTTGGGATTATGCCTATCCTTCAATACATAAAGCACCATAGTGAGTCCATCTGTTCGTTCCCACCAGTAGATATGGTCTTAATCATATGTTACATTCCCTTCCCCCTGCTACTTTCATGGGATTTTGATTTCTGTTTGAATTCGTTTTTAGCCAGCAGTGCCCTCAGCAATACACTGCATACCATCAATATCTTAATGCACATTCCTCTTCAGAGGCACACTGTAGAGAATGATTAAGGATATTGGCATATGGAACTTCTCTCCTCTAGGTTGCTGGTTTGAATCTAGTCCAAACTGGTAGTGACTAAAGTTATGGTCTAATGGTTATTGGTTTTAGTTCAGCTCCCAGGCACACCAAAATACCATCACAGTTGGCAATTGGTGTCTGTTGGGCTCTGCAGGAAGATCATCTGACCATTCGATGTGGCTCCTCCAGTCCAGGCTTGAGACATGCTGGAAAGGCTGAGGGGGAAACTTAGGGTATGTCTAAACTAGAGCGTGAAGTCATGAATTCCAGCTCAAGGCGATATACTCACACTAGCTCTGATTACCTAGCGTTCTAAAAATGGAAATAAAGCTGCAGTGGCACAAGCAGCAGGAGGGGCTTGCTGCCCCAGGTATGATCCTGTCTGAGTCCAGAGGTATGGACTTGGGGCAGCTAGCCCCTCTCGCAGCTTGTCCTACCGTGGGTACACATCTATTTTTAGCATGCTGGCCCAATCAGAGCTAGTGTGGGTATGTCTCCTCAAGCTGGCATTTACACCTTCCAGCCCTAGTGCAGACATACCCTTATGCTGCTCTGTCCATGCTCTACCTCGTCTATAGATAAACAGGACATCAAGGCTATTGGACCAGTATTAAATTAACCATATCAAAAAACACATAGCTGAAAAATACAGAAAACATGAAAATAAAAGTACCTCCTAACACCATAAGCTCATTTTTAAAATGAAGCTTTATTTTTCATAAACACAGTATACAGATTTGCAGAAAACAGATTGGATAAAGCAGCAAAGAGGCCTGTGGCACCTTATAGACTAACAGACGTATTGGAGCATGAGCTTTCGTGGGTGAACACCCACTTCATTGGATGTAGAAACCAACACCAACAAAATCTTCACCAAGCATTCTCAGAACTACGGTACCCGCAAGAGGAAATAAGGAAACACATCAACAGACATGTACCCAGAAGCCTACTGCAAGACAAGCCCAAGAAAGAAACCAACAGAACTCCACTGGCCATCACATACAGTCCCCAGCTAAAACCTCTCCAATGTATCAGTGATCTACAACCCATCCTGGACAACAATCCCTCATTTTCACAGGCCTTGGGTGGCAGGCCAGTCCTCGCCCACAGACAACCCGCCAACCTGAAGCATGTTCTCACCAGTAACTACACACCGCACCATAGTAACTCTAACTCAGGAACCAATCCATGCAACAAACCTCAATGTCAACTCTGCCCACATATCTACACCAGCGACACCATCACAGGACCTAACCAGTTCAGCCACACCATCACCGGTTCATTCACCTGCACGTCCACCAATGTAATATATGCCATCATATGCCAGCAATGCCCCTCTGCTATGTACATCAGCCAAACTGGACAGTCCCTACGTAAAAGGATAAATGGACACATCAGATATTAGGAATGGCAATATACAAAAACCTGTAGGAGAACACTTCAACCTCCCTGGACACACAATAGCAGATTTAAAGGTAGCCATCCTACAGCAAAAAAAAATTCAGGACCAGACTTCAAAGAGAAGTGCTGAGCTTCAGTTCATCTGCAAATTTGACACCATCAGCTCAGGATTAAACAAAGACTGAATGGCTAGCCAACTACAAAAGCAGTTTCTCCTCCCTTGGTGTTCACACCTCAACTGCTAGAAGAGGGCCTCATCCTCTCTGATTGAACTAACCTCGTTATCTCTAGCCTGACTCACTCTTACTTGCATATTTATACCTGCCTCTGGAAATTTACAGTACATGCATCCGAAGAAGTGGGTATTCACCCACGAAAGCTCATGCTACAATACGTCTGTTAGTCTATAAGGTGCCACAGGACTCTTTGCTGCTTTTACAGATCCAGACTAACACGGCTACCCCTTTGATACTTGAGATTGGATAAAGTCTGTCCAAAAAAAATTCACTCAACATGAATGACTGGTGGTTAGAAAACTTTAAATGGAAGCATTGAAAATTTCAGTGTGGTCCAATGGTCATTGTTTAGGGGAAAAATTAAGTGTCACGGTATAGGGTTGGTTAAGAATACTCATTGAACGTTGTGATCTGTGTGGGAAGCAAACTGAGGAAGAATAAGAGTAATGAAGCTGTTAAAACACAGAAAGGAAATGGAGAAGAACAAGGATACAGAGGTGAAGGGAATATCTAATGGAGACCCAGTAGCAATATGGGCCTCTGATACAATATGGGCCTCTGATAAGACATGGTCACAAAAAGGCGCAAGAGACTCCACCTTGTTGAGTTTTACTGTAACTCATTCATTTAATTAATTTGATCATTTTCAAAGGCCTTGTGTATTCTAAACTTATCCTTTGAGCATCTTGTCACAGTTGATGAAAGAGGCAATTTGCAGAGAAATGAAACAGCCCAAATATTTACTAGTGGCACCTGAACTCTGTTGCGGAGCTAGAATGCAGCCTGTGAAACAGGGACAGTAAGAGATTTGTATGCTGTGAATGACACTCGCTCTTGGTTTTTTTCCCCATGCAGCAACCCACATACGTTCAGGCCCTTTTCGATTTCGACCCCCAGGAGGAAGGTGAACTCGGCTTCCGCCGTGGAGACTTTATCCAGGTCCTCGACAATTCTGATCCCAACTGGTGGAAAGGAGCCTGTCACGGACAGACGGGCATGTTTCCACGCAACTACGTGACCCCAGTGAACCGGAACATCTAGAGATAAATATTAGAGATTATTTAAAGAAACCAGAGAAACAGTAAATACACATACAGAGTCTAACTACAGCCAGTGATCTAAAATCGCAAGATGGTAAAACCTGAATCACTTCTTACCACAAAGTGATCTTCCTTCACTCAGTATGGAACTTTGGGGGCGGGAGGGAGGGAGAGTTCAACTTACATGCCAAAATTTACCTTTAAATTAAAAAAATTAACAGATTTCCTCAGCTGCTCCTGGGTTGTCCCTTTCATTCACTCTTCCTTTTCCCCCCTCCTCTGTCCATCAGTGCATGAAGTTTTAATGCCATATAAAGTCCTAGCCATGCTGATAAAGGAAAAGGGAGAAACTCTGCTGGTATTTTCTCTCTATGCAAACAGTCTTCATTTGACATGGAGGGACTTGAGAGAAGAACCAAATCCACTGTCCTGCCTTTAAAAAAACAAAACTGCTTTTTTGCCTTCAGCATTCAGCTCTTTTTGGTTGGGAAAAGATGGTGTTTTCTTTATTTTTCCTTCTCCTTAGCCACTCTCCCCTCTGAGGCTCAGCAGAGTGAAGGAGACACACTTTTTTTCACAAGTCACAGAGCTGCTCTGAGAAATTCCAAACTACAATCAGTCTGTTCTCTTTTATTTTGGTGACAGCTTTTTTTCTTAAAGGTGTACGGTTGAGCACAGTCTGTAATTTTTTTCCATAGTGCCTTTTCCCTTATTTCCTTTTTTTATTATTTTTAAGTTAAAAGGACAGTCCAGAGGTTTTTTTCTTTATACGTGTAAATATTTTTAGGGGGGGAGGGGTAGTTTTATCAATGAATATAAAAAGACATCTACAAAAAAGATGGAGCTTTAATATTTGTATTACCGTCTGACTTTCTTTATTCCAAGGAAAAATACAAGGCATATACAGTGTTGTAAGTGACAGCACAGGCTGCTCAGAGGTGGGGAGCTGCAGCCAGGAGCCTCAGGAAAAAGGGGAGAGTAGGATTGCCTCATAGAAATGTAGGATTGGAAAGGACGTCAATAGGTCATCTAGTCCAGTCCCCTGCACTGAGCCAGGACTAAGTATTATGGGAAATGGGCAAACGTATTTGGGGGTGAAAGGTGGACGATGTTCTATCAAAGTACCATGGTGGGAGAGAATAGTGCTGAGGTGTCCGACGAAATGTACATTCCTCTTGACAGGAAGCTTTATATTACAGGGAAACCTCAAGAAATAGTACTTGAGTACACTTCAAGGTATTAGTGAATGTCCACACATACGCATGTAATCAAGAGTCTGGCTCCCTTTAGGCTGGGGTAGGGAATATTTGCAATCATGTCTTGTTCTTGAAAAGAGGGGGTGGCATCACTGTTCTCTGCTTTCTCCCTACCCCCTCCTCCTCATGCCAGTGTTACGCAATTTAAGAAGTTGATTCTTACTTTTCAATCCTGGTTCACAGCAGGCTGTGTGGTGACTGCATTCCCCCTTCCCTCACCACAGTGGCATTCGTTAATGCCATCAGCCCCTCTGCCAGAGCAGTTTGACGTTGATTTGGACAAAAAGGAGATAAATCAAACTGCAGAGCTTTGTGCCAATCTTCAGTTATATTGTTTCCTCTTGGCAGCCCTGTGGCTGAACCCTTCACCCCAACGATGAACCCCAAAACTGCAACAGAGATCTCCTGCCCAAGCGGAGACGTTCCTGTATTGGCGGGTGCCTTTTTTGTACTAAGTGTTACAAATATTTTATTCCTGAGATGGACTCTGCCTTACACTTCATTTCTCCAGCAGATGAAAGAGAGAGCTACCCTGTAGAGTATTACTTTCTCTCCCTGTCCTTGCTAGCTGTCATTCACTTTGTCTTCTTTCTAAAAATGATTGGAAAAGGAATCTATGGCATTCTACACCTGGACCATTTGATTGTTTCCTTATTTTGAAATTGGTGTATATCATACAGCCTTATGTCTTGTGTGTACATATATTAAAAAAAAATCAGTGTTTAAATAAAAAGGCCTATGTACTTAATCCTTTAACTCTGCAGCAGCATTTGGTAGATAGTAATTAACTGTGAATAATAAATATCCAATGAATTCTTCACTTTAGCATCTGTCTGTTATTTCCATTAACTGAGCAAAACATCAGCCAGTCAAACTAATTTATAACATGTAACTCAGTGGGAAGGAGGAGATAAGTTAGTCCTTCATCCTACCAAGATAGATAAATTGAGAACTGCATAGGTTAGCATGCATGGCCTTCTGGGTTCAGATAAAAATCCTGTCTGCTGCTTGCAGACATTAAAGATCCTTTGTCCATTATCTGAACGGTAGGTGGAGCTTAGTTGTTTCCTTGTTCCTTGCTCAAAACTTTTTATTGATCTCCACAAATGGGCATGAATTGCTGACCCATAGTAAGGAACCGGTTGTGGAAGATCCTTTGGTGTATCCGATCTGACTTCTGACTGATAGTCTCCAAGTAGTTTATTGCTGCTCTTTTACTGAAGGACAGAGGGGGGATGCTGGAATCTGACTTGTGAGAACAGCAACTGTGTTTCCAACTGACAAATGAGTGATTATTTATTTATTTTCCTGCTCGATTTGCACCTTGGCCTAGCTGCCTTTATGGATTACATCCAATGGTATGAGTTGATTCCAAACGCACTTTCAAATGGACCAGAATGGCTTACCTGGATCACGATAATAAGCTGTATTAATTCAATGGTGGAAATGGTCCTTGAAAACCTGTCTGCATCAATATCAATTGTATGACTTCTCTCCAACCCTTTGCTCTGTGTAGATTATGTCCCTCCATAGTAGGATTTAAAGCATAATAATTGAAAGGCTGACTGACATATAAGCTTCTTTGAATTGTCAAAGATAATTCTTGTTTGGTTAGGAATTCTTTCACCACATCTGTTCTGGAGCCTGCTGTCTCTGGCAATAGCTAAATTATCCAGTGAGAATTTTTTCATTGTTTTTCCTGAGTTGTGCCAAGTCAGTACCCCCAACCAAACTTGCAATGATTTGCCTTGTGGGTTTGAGTTGGATATCGTTTATAATGTTGAACTGGGACACCTTCACATTCTCAGTGGTCTTTATCTTCTATTGAAAGTTTTTTTTAGAAAAATTCCTTATGGCTTGTAAAGGAAGCAAAACACATTTGTTGCCATTTTGTATGGTTGTGTAATATTAATGATGGTGCTTGGTTCTTGTTTTTGGCCAAAATCCCTTCTGAGTAAGTCATGTATCTCTTTAAGGTTCTCTCTCCCACATACACATACAACCACCACCATGGGTGCACACATACACCCCCTTCTCCTGACAATGCAAATGTCAAAATTAAGATTAAAGGTCTCCTTCCCCTTTCTCCTCTTTCACACCCCACACCCCCAATCTCTACATACCAGACTGTCCTCCTACCTGATACTAGCAAAGCAAAAGCAATATGGCCAAAATTTCCAGACCTGGCAGTCAGCCAGCTTATATATAAAAGGCCTTTGAATATCCATTGAATATCTACTGCCACCACAGCAACCAAGCAACTGCTTCGGCTGCTGATGCTATATGTAAGGATTGTTTGAACAGGAGTTGTAGGCACAGAACAAAGTAATGTGATGGGGCATACATTAAAAATGCAGCTGATGCGTGTTATATTTAACAATATATTTTGACTCCTTGGAGAAATGATCAGCTTCTAAATAAAACCACAATGATCCTAATTCTGCATTTTAAAAAAACTAGCACTTCTCTCAAGACTCGGAAAGTCTGATTTCAGTATTTCCCTTTATTTTAACACAAGTTTAAAAAAAAAAAATAATTATGAGCTGGCCATGCTAGAAGGTGAGTGAATTAAGTGACTGAATATTTGCTGCCAAACCAGCATGACTAATCAATAACTTGCCACTGTGAGTAGTACATAATGTTAAAGGTGCAGTTCTTAGTGACACTCAGGCTTTGTACATACTACCATGAGAAAGGGAGGAGCTATGTGCAGAATTAAGTGCCAGAAACTCTTATTTTAATACTAGTTTTGCCATGGACTCCTAAATGGCCCTGTGAGAGTCATTTTAATCTGCTTCCATTTCTCCATCTGTGAATTGGGAATAACCCATCTTCAAGGGTTGAAGACTATTTAAAGTACAATCTGCACAGTGAATACATTTGCTTTATCACTCTTACCATTAATTTAGAAAACTAAAACCACAAGCTCATGGAAAACCAGCTGGGCAGAAGGAGTTAGGGGGTGGGTTAGAGAATCCTGTCTTTTAATGAAATGGTGTTGCTCTGTCAGGTGCTGGTGGGCCAGTGCTCTATTCTATGCTCTGCTTGGTTGGAGTGGCTCTCCTGGACTGATTAGTGTTGAGTAATAAAATACCATTGGGAGAAAAGGTAGAAAGAAAGTAATCATAGAGCTAGACTAATATGGTTCTGTGCTCTAACATCCACATAATAATCTGGGAATTGTTTACACAGTTGGTCTGTGCCTTCGATAGTAAACCATTATCTCTTGCCTGTCTGCATGGTGGCTAGCAGATGGTAGGTGTGCTGGGAGAAGAGGAAAAAAAAAAGGGGGGGGGGGGCACATAATCCTTGTGAATCTTGGGTTTGAACACAAACCCACCACAAAACAAATGTATTCCCCCATTGTTCTACAGGCCATCTACCTGAGACTTCCCTCAGTTGAGTGATTTGATCCTCTATAGTAAATGCCTGGCCCCTTCTAAGCTAGGTGTGATAATTGCCTCTGGAAAGGGTGACCAGATAGCAATTGTGAAAAAATGGGGCAGGGTGGGGGGGTAATAGGCGCCTATATAAGAAAAAGTCCCTAAAAATAGGACATCTGGTCACCCTACCTCTGGAGGTCCAAGCACCTGTTCTGAAAGGGGGGGGGGATCTGTCTGAGACCAGGATTGGCTGGCTCTGGGTCCTTAAAGGGCAGATGACCCTGTTACACTATCCCTCTCCTTTTTCTTCTCTGTTGCAAAGACCAAGATGAGCGTGGGACCTTTTCCTCCTATAGGGTGACCAGATGTCCTGATTTTGGGGTCTTTTTCTTATATAGGCTCCTATTACCCCCACCCCCGTCCTGATTTTTCACACTTGCTGTCTGGTCACACTATTCTATCACCCCAAATGCTTTCCCATGACAGCTTGGGAGGAGGGGATGGAGAGGCACCTCGCCCAGCCCTGCCCTCTTACGCTGCGAGGTCTGGCGGGACTACATCTCCCAGCAAGCCTCGGGCCTGTGATGATCCTGAGCATGCGCAGTCTGGTATCTGTCCTCCCGGACCAGGACAGGCCGCTGGCTCGATTGGCTAGGCCCAGCCTGGGCCGATGTCAGCGTCCGGGGAGCGGCTCTGAGCAGTGCCGGGAGGAGGCGACAGCGTCCGGGAGCCGCCCTGGATGGCAACGGGGTGCGCGTCGTGGTGGTGAACGTCTCCTCTGGGGAATTTCTGAGGTGCGGTGACCCAGGGCAGCCTCGGCCCCGCCGCGTCCCCAGCCAGACTAGCGACCGGCCCCCTCGGCGCGTCCCCGCGACCGGCCGTTGGGCTCCCGGCGCGTCCCCAGCCAGACTAGCGACCGGCCCCCTGGGCGCGTCCCCGCGACCGGCCGTTGGGCTCCCGGCGCGTCCCCAGCCACACCAGCGACCGGCCCCCTCGGCGCGTCCCCGCGACCGGCCGTTGGGCTCCCGGCGCGTCCCCAGCCAGACTAGCCCTGTCCAACGCAGTAACTGCCCCTTCTGCAAGTCCCAGCCAGTGACCCCCACTTCTGCCCCCATCCACCCGAGCCCCACACCAGCAGCCCTCCCCTCTCGTAGGGCTGGTGCCGGCATGTCTGTTCCAGAGGTTATCCTCCCCTTCCCAAGCCAAGGGGTGTTACTGTTGCCCTTGTTAGCTGGCCAAAAACCTTTCATTTTGCTTTATTATTGTTCCTGTTTAAATAGGCCATGTGTCCTAGTGGTGGGAGCAGTTTTAGGAGTCGGGGGTTCCTTTTGGGGATCAAAAATATTCATAGGCCTGAGGCTAGCTTGTTGTGTGACAGTGACCTCTTTGCTCCTCTGCGAGAGGTCAAAAGTAGACCGGTCACCAAAAACTCCTTATTCTCTTCTGTCTTTGGACTGTAGCACTCTTGGAGGTTGATGCAGGTGGAGGCTGCCCGTGGACCAGGCAGTGATGGTCGGCTATGACCCCAAATCTGAAGTGAAATCCATCTCAGCGGTGGAGGTGGCTGTGGCAGGATCCGCATCTGGGTTTGTCACTCGGGCTCTAATCAGCCCTGTGGATGTCATCAAGATTCGCTTTCAGGTACCTTTCCCAACAGCCCCCATGGCACACCTGGAAGAGGAACATACAGAGAATAAAAAGAAGCGACGCTTTTTCTTTTAACCTTTTATAGTATTTAAATAAATCATTGCCAGTGTCACAAATACACCCAGAAGCTATTACATAGCTGATTAAACCTCTGTGTGTGAGTTAAATACAGATTATACAAGGTAGACAGATATATTTCTCTTTGGGGGCCATTTCTGCTTTCTGGTAACAAAGTAATGTATTTTTACTGCTCTGTCTTATTTTCTTGTACATAGCTCTTGTGTTTTTCTTGTTCTTCCTTCTTTTTTTCCTTCCTATCTAACTGTCCTAATTTAGTTTTATTAACATTTTTGCTGAATATCATAGCTCTTTAGCGTTGCACATACCTCTTCTTCTGCCCCCAACTCTTAAGGACCAGCAGCAGTGGTATCTGAGCCAGTTGTAGCTGCCATGAGGGCACACAAGGAGTGGGATCTGAGTTAATGTAGGCCACTGAATGTTTCAAAGATGAGGTTCAGGACCTTGAAGCAGATCACAGAGTAAAGTACACCTCTACCCCGATATAACACGAATTTGGATATAATGCGGTAAAGCAGTGCTCCGGGGGGTGGGCGGGGCTGCGCACTCTGGTGGATCAAAGCAAGTTCGATATAACACGGTTTCACCTATAATGCGGTAAGATTTTTTGGTTCCCGAGGACAGCATTATATCGAGGTAGAGGTGTAATTTATTTGTTCTTTTTCAGCTTCAGATTGAACAACTCTCCCCGAGAAACCCACTGGCTAAATATTATGGCATCTTGCAAACTGCACACCGGATCCTTCATGAGGAAGGGCTGACAGCATTCTGGAAGGGGCATGTGCCTGCTCAGCTCCTCTCAATCAGCTATGGAGCTGTCCAGGTAAGGTGTCAGGAAATCATCCAGGGCTAGCTTTGTTCTGAAGTTTTTAGTTCCTATAGTGGCTTTATCAGCAGCCTCATCCTGTCATAGCTGTCGCTTATCCAGCTGTCTGTAGGGCTAGTCCATTTGTAGGGTACTTTGTATGCCAAAGGGGAGACTCTGGTAGTGTGATTAGGTGATGGTAGAGCAGCGGACCAAGAGGACAGTTGTGGGCTCGAGTCTCAGATGAGTTACTTACATGCTGTGAGTCCTTGGGTGTGTCACTTATCTTTCTGGTTCACTTACTGCCTTTGTTCATTGAGGATGAGAGTGTTGATAATACTGATTCATAGGTTGTTGTGAAGCTTAATTCATTAATGTTTCTAAAACCTTTTGAGACCATCTATTGAAAGGTGATGTATAAGAGCCAAATATGTATTATTCAATAAATAATTTATGGAGAGGAGAGAGAGTTAAAATGGGATCTTCCTAGGAGGCCTTTTTGTTTTAAATCCCAGGCTATATTCTCCTAAAGGGAGAACTGAAGATTCTGAATGCCAAGAGTATTCCCCAATTTAATAGCTGCATCCTTGGAGCATACCCTCCAGGAGGTTGCAAATGATGGATTTATTTATTTTTGTTTGAATGCGGTAAAACCAGGAGGGTTGTGGGTGATAAGAGTTTTCTCTGTGACGTATGTTTCTGTTTCTCTGTAAGTTTGTGACCTTTGAGTGCCTGACGGAATTGGTGCACAATGCCACACCATACGACACCCGCAACTTCATTGTGCACTTTGTGTGTGGCGGCCTGGCTGCTTGCACTGCCACCATGACAGTTCAGCCTCTTGACACACTGCGCACCCGCTTTGCTGCTCAGGGCGAGCCTAAGGTATGAGTTAGGGGAGAATTTTAGCTTTGTTATATTTCTTGATAGCCATGTTTCATTCAGATTAGTGTGGGGGGAAACTGCACAACTTCCAGCAGGTGATCTGGGAAGACTGGAGCCCTTAATGGGTGGTAATGCCATTAATGCCAAGTTATCCTTTAGTCCATTGACACACGTGCTTTGTCCTGGCAGCAAGAAGGAGGAACTGTTCTTTTTGGCGTGGCTGATTTGGCTCTCATTTGGTACTCGGCCGCACAAGGGAGTTATTCCTCTGCCTTTCTTGAGGGGACATGTCTCAAACAAAGAATCATAGAAATGTAGGGCCGGAAAGGACCTTGAGAGGTCATCTAGTCCAACCCTCTGAACTGAGGCAGGACCAAGTATACCTAGACCATCCCTACCAGCTGTTTGTCTAACCTGTTGTTAAAAACCTTCTGTGATGGGGATTCCACAACCTCCCTTTAGGAGCCTATTCTGGTGCTTAGTTATCTATATAGTTAGAAAGTTTTTCCTAATATCTAATCTAAATCTCCCTTATTGCAGATTAAGCCCATTACTTCTTGTCCTACCTTCAGTCTACATGGAGAACAATCTATCACCATCCTCTTTACAACAACCCTTAAGATATTTGACGACTCTTACCAGGTTCTCCCTCAGTCTTCTTTTCTCAAGACTAAATATCTTCAGGTTTTTTTTAACCTTTCCTCATACGTCAGGTTTCTAAATCTTACATCATTTTTATAGTGCTCCTCTGGACTCTCTCCAGTTTGTCCTCATCTTTCTTAAAGTGCAGTGCCCAGAACTGGACACAGTGTCCAGCTGAGGCCTCACCAGTGCCAAGTATAGTGGGATAATTACTTTGCTTGTCTTACATACATCACTGCTGTTAATACACCCCCAAAATGATGATATCCTTTTTCACAACCGCATCACATTGTTGGCTCATAAATATGCAAAGTGTACAAAGAGTCGTGCAGGTTCTTACAGGCATGAAGTTTTTAAAGCAGTCCTCTACTAATCCAGTTTTATATCCTAGTTTATTCAAGGATCTGTCTCCCCCAACCAAGTTCTGTCTCCCCTCTGTTCTTACTGGAGACACTTAATTTTGAATCGGAGCCATTTTCTTACTGTATTTCTGATTGACTTGAAATGGAATCGCAATCCATTCCCATGTATTCAGTGTCAGGGCTTCACTGCAGGAGTACATGGTGAAACTAGGCTGTGAGGAAGAAAACACACCTCTGATACAAATACAAGTGCTGGTGAGCTTAAGCCATTGGGAAAATTATCAAAAATATGAGAAGTAGCTAGATTTCTTAGTACAGTAAGTCTTTGAGTAATGTGTTTTCTAGCTACCAGTCAAAGAAGACTGGACAAGAAATGTTCTCAGCTTCTTGAGTAAAGAGCTGTGACTGGCATATTTGACATCACTCTTGTAAATTAAGAATCTTTGAAGGACACTCAATCTGTGAATTCAGCTGTGTTTTGCACAGTTACCCACAGCTTTCCCCCTACCCCATAATAGCTGTTCTGATCTGCCAGCCTCCCCTTACTGTCACTTTCTGAAGCTATTCATATCAAGGTGTTCTCAGTCATGGGGACCCATCTCTGGGGCTTGCTTCCCACCAGAGCCAAAGTTCAGGCAACTTCAGGATACAATGTCCAGCCATGCCTTTCAGTGGGGTATTGCTGTCAAGCAGAACTGAGGGTTTGTTGGTTCAGTTAGCATCACGTGGAAGAGATCCATGTTTATTCTGTCAGTTTGTTTTAATTATTATCAGGATTTCAAAGACTCAGCAGTGAGTGTTCATGTGACGATACGTAAAATGGTTTTGTTAATCTGTTTGTGCTAAAAATCAGCCTGTTATATGTTGGGAGATGGGAATCCGCATGATCTGTATCCGGAATGTAACCGATTTCTGAATAGCTGATTGTAAGTGTATCTAACAGGAGAACTTTACTATTCCTTGTTGTTTAGGTTTACCAAAATCTTCGTCATGCTGTGGTGACCATGTACCAAACAGAAGGGCCTCTGACCTTCTACAGGGGTTTGACCCCCACTATCATTGCTGTCTTTCCATACGCTGGTCTCCAGTTCTCCTTTTACAATCTCCTGCAACAATTGTATAAACGGGTGATGCCATCCGAAGGAATGAATGCAGGTGGGTGCTTGGGACTGTGAAATAGTCATGGAGGAAGAAGAAGGGTGGCCCAGTGGTTAGGGCACTAGTCTAGAACTTGGATCTGAGTTCAATTTCTTCTCCTGTCACAGACTTACTGTGTGACCCTGGGCCAGTCACTTAATTTCTCTATGCCTAATTTCCCCACTTGTAAAATGCCTAAATACCTTACCTTATAGCAGTGTTGTGAAGATAAATACATTAGACTGTGAGGCACTCAGATATTGTGGTAATAAGGCCCATAGAAGTACCCTCGACAGGAAGATGAACTCTCCAGTCCAGTGTATTATTTCTCATATTGGGTCATGTTGCTTGTGCAGTGGAGAGATCTTGCTGAGACAGCCTTTATTTCTTTCAGTTTCAGTAATATTGTGGGGATAGGCCTGTCAGTGAGTACAGGATCTCTGAACAGCTGTGTGTTCTAAAGTTGCTTCCCCTCTTCAGCTTGTACAGGAGGATTCATCTGGTGCAGGTTAAAGTTCCCAAGTTGTTCTAATATTGATCTCCTGCTCTTTGGCTATTCTGAGTTTTTAAGAGGATTTCATGAAAAGTGGCACCTTGACAGCCCTGGAGATGAGACCTCCATCCACCAGAGCACATACAGCATGGGTAGCTCACTGCACGTTACTGCTCCATCAGAGTGTTCTTAATTAGAGAGATTACCTCCTATGTGTGAGAGCAGCTCATCCTCGATGTTCATTCAGTCTTAGACAGCAGATTGTGATGGTAGTTTTGTGTTGTGGACACCTGCCAATTAGGACCTGAACTAAGACTACCAAACTCCTTTCCCATTGTCGTCTGTACAGCCATCAGATGGTCCAATTTATGATCTCTACCAATCTGTTCTGATTTGAACCCTCAACTGGAGGCACAAGGTTCCATACCCTATTACCAATCTCCAGTATTTTTTTCCCTAGCAATGTGAACACTTGCATGGTTATTGATGATAAACCCTTCTGTTATTGTTTCTTTTGTGTATTGCCATTTGACAGAGCTACAGAATAAATCAGTCTTTAGATTAAGACTGGATATGTTTCTAAAAGATATGCCATCACTCAAAGAAGTTGTGGACTTGATGCAAAAATTCTTGGGTGAGGTTCCATGGCCTGTTTTATGCAGAAGGTGAGACCAGATGATCATAATGGTCATTCCTGGCCTTACAGTCTGTGAATAAATGGTTCTGATTTACTTTCCATTATGTGTTTTTAAATCAGAACTCCATTCTAATCCTCCATTTCTTCCGTACACTCTTCTTTCCACTTCTCTGCTTTTCAGGTAATGTTAAAAACCTCGTGTGTGGCAGCTGTGCCGGAGTTATCAGCAAAACTCTTACTTACCCTTTCGACCTGTTTAAAAAGCGGTTGCAGGTGGGAGGCTTTGAGCAGGCCCGGGCAGCCTTTGGGCAGGTGAGAGATGTTTTGATCAACTGGTTTTCATATGTTTAAATGTAGACCAAGAAATAAAACATTACCCAGAAAACTCAGCTATAACATCTGATTTTGAACAGGGTTCTGTTTATTTCCTCTCTGGGCCTACCAAAGCATTGTTGGTTGACTTGTTCACAATATACTATATATGAGAGAATCTTCTTAATAGGCAGTCATTTGGGGTGGACCAGTCATCCCAGATAAACAGCTACCCTGATTAGGAGATTATTTTTCCTTCTAGAAACAAAAATTTCTGAAAAGACCTGAAATTAAATAAAATACTATAATGAGTAAAAATAACCACGAATTTTTAAAAATCACTTGTCTTCCTAATTTTGTAATTTCTGTGTTAAACTGGTGTTGAAGTTCTGAACTCTGATATTTTATCTCCTTAACCAAATGCAGAATTTTTGCTAGTACTGTTCTAAATAATCAGCAGTTACTGCAGTTCACTAGTGGAATAAATTGCCTTTCGGAAAGATGACCCAACTGAGTGGTGTATACTATGTCTGTATGTATAGATCTAGGCTGGGAGACTCAAAGGGGCCTAGGGGATTGACAATAGTCATGGCCATGTAATAAATTCCATTTATCTTGTACTATTGACTGAGGGTCAGATTTTTAAAGGTATTTAGGAGCCTATCTCACATTGATATCAATGGGAATTAGGTGCCCAAATACCTTTTAAAAATCTGGCCCTGACTCACTTGCACTGTGTTCTTGGAGAGGGGTTGAATGAAAGTTTGGAGGAGTTTGGATTTATTTTATTTTTCTATTTGCTGATGGATATTTGTATGTCAAGATGAGCTGAGCAGTTCTTGCTACTATATTGTGGATTTTAGTTTATGGAATAGGCACTCAGAATTCATGGTGGGTACCTAAAGAGACTTGTATAAATCTAAACAAATTAAATATTTATAGCATTCCTTACCACCTTGAAATAGACACCCATTTAAAAAATTGTATTAGAGAAATATTTCCTTTCACCCCCAAATATGAAAATGTCCCTTCCGGTTTATATTGGCCTGACATGCAAATTGGGTAGTACCCAATCTTTGAAGCAATGACAGATATATGGTCTGAGAGGGAAGGATGTAAATACTAGGGAGGGAGAGGAGTTATTTAAGTTAAGCACCAATGCTGACACAAGAACAAATGGATATAAACTGACTATCAACGAGTTTAGGCTTGAAATTAGATGAAGGTTTCTCACCATCAGAGGAGTGAGGTTCTGAACAGCCTTCCACGGGGAGCAGTGGGGACAAAAAACCTTACTGGCTTCACGACTGAGCTTGAGAAAGGGGGGGTTGCCTTCCTCTGCAGCATGGAGCAGGGATCATTTGCAGGTTTAAACTAATGTAAATGGTGGATTCTCTGCACCTTGAAGTCTTTAAATCATGTTTTGAGGACATCAGTAGTTCAGCTAGAGGTTATGGGTCTATTAAGGAGTGGGTGGGTAAAGTTCTATGGCTTGCAATGTGCAGGAGGTCAGACTTGGATGATCATGATGGTCCCTTCTGGCCTAAAAGTGTATGAGTCTATATGGAAAATAATACCAGCACATTCTGAAGCAGTTGCTCTGCAAACTGTAGCATGAATACTGCATGAGGTGTGGTATAAAGGATTTCCTGTCATTCAGTTGGCGTGTAAGCTGTTGCTGATAATGGTAAATGTAATTTGTGGTGCCTGCATCTACAAATCAGTGTGCACTCAGATTGATTCTCTGATGCTGCCAGTTAGTCATAGTGAATATCCGTAGAATCTCCATTGTATGTATCTAGAATACATTTTTGATACAGCCTTTGGGTTTCTTTCAAGTCCTCTGAGTCCCTTTCCTGGATGTGTGGCATATGATAGAGGTTTCTGAGAGAATCCTTCCCAGGTGAGGTGAGCTTGTGCTGTTGCTGTCTTTACTCTCTCAACTCTTCTCCCCCAGGTGCGGACGTACAAGGGTTTAATGGACTGTGCTGGGCAGATTGTGCGAGAGGAGGGGCCTGTTGGATTGTTTAAGGGTCTCTCCCCCAGCTTGCTGAAGGCTGCTCTCTCTACTGGCTTCACCTTCTTCTGGTATGAGTTCTTCTGCAACCTGCTATATGCCCTGAAAGACACTGGCAGCACTAAGGGGCAGGAAGGCTGAAGAGGCAGGACTCATCAGCTGCAATTACTCTGTGGAAGAGTAAGACTAGTGGCCTCATTGTCACATGGCGTGGGGTGGGGAATGGCTCCTCCCTGCCAGGGCTCTGAAAACACGTGTCCACTAGCTTTGGAGGAAAGATCTGTTTGGAACAAAACCAAAGGAGCAGGTGACTGCAGCTTCAGTTGAGGACACTGAGCCCTGGGGTACACTGAGCATGTTCCATCATATCTCCTATAGTATCAGCATTCACTTTGGGAGAAGGGGTTTTATAAAAACCTAATTCTACTACCCATCTGGCAACATGCTCTGAAGAGGCATCTGATCAAATGTGTGAAATCCTTCAAGCACAGGGACCCATCTGGCTTAGCTAGTGCCACTCAACTAGTGTCAAATGATGCCACATCTGCAAAGCTTCAGCCCTCTGCTTAGGGCCTGTCCATTTGCTGCATATTCTCATCTCCTTGCTGTACAGGTAACCCCTTCCTTTTTCTGCATAGACACCTGTCTTCTCTTTGCCATGAACATTTACCAGCTCCACATCCTCAGCCACTTTAAACATACCATCATCTAGCAACATTTATGCCAACGCCGATTTGCTTTCTCACTACAAGTGGCAAGCTTACTTTTGTTTTACAAGTGTTCCTTATTCTGCCTGAGAGTTCTGCTGTGGGCCTCTTAGGGTTCTACTTTGCTAGTGTAATGCTCTTACAAACAGGTCTGCAGCTCTAATGCTGTTTGCTCTCAGGAAGATCTCTCAATTCACAAAACCCATTTTTGCTTCGCACTGACATGTTGGGGCTCTGCTTTGCTATTTTGTCATGATTAAACAGATGCTATAAATATATATATATTTTTAATCTACCTTAAAATAATGAAGACAGTCCTGTGGAAACTAGTGACTCTTTGATCATCATAGAGCCAAGGAATTGCTGAGCACCTGGTGTAGTTGGGAGATTAATTCTTTGATTCTCTTGTGGGGGCTTGAGAAAGACTGAGAGAAATGACATGGTTGCTCTGTGGAGGGCATTGGAGCAGATCTTCCTCCGTGGAAATATTTCCAACCCCTCTCTATTGTGGATTAAACGATCTTCCAAACCTGTCATAGTCCCTTCTCTGTACTGAAGGGCAAAGAAGCTTGAGGAGTTTGGAATTGTTTGTGTATAGTTTGTGTTTGTTTTTAATTTTTCTGAAGCAGCCTGGTGAGCCTCCATGTGCACTAGGAGGGAATGAATGGGCAGAGAGCCTCCACCCTGATCCTGGTTTGTTGCACACTGGGCTGTTGATCATACATGTGATGGGTCTTTATATGATCATTTAGCTGGTGGGGAAGGGATTTAGTGACTTCTGTAGTAGAATGAAAAGACAAACCATGATAGTCATTTCACCTCCCACCCTCGATGTCTGTGTCTTTAAAGTATTTCTAATGTGCCCATCACTAGTCTCTAAACATGAGTCACATCACAAGGAGAGGAAGTGGCTAAAAATGAGAGCATTGATTCCCCTTAGGTAAAGGAGAGAGATACTGGTTTAATACAAAGAATTAGCAAGATGGGTCTTATTTTGCTACTGTTGAATTTTGCAGATTAGTATATTGGGGTTATATTTCCTAGAATCAGATAAATTAAGAGATGGAAAAAATCTATTAGGTCACCTTGTTCCGCCCACCTGCAAGGGCAGGGTTGTTGTTTTTGACTGTATACCTGACTTCAGTCCAATTTTCAGTGACTCAATCAATAGGGCTTGCACTACTTCCCTCATGAGACTGTGCCACAGTCTAACTGGTGGCGACTGTTGGAATTGTATTCTAATGTAATCCTATCAGTGAGGATTTGCTTTGCCTGAAATTCCCCCCTCAAGCTGCTCAGCAATTGCATTTGTTTTTATCCTAGTGCCTTTTATCATTTGGGTAAAGCAAAACACTTTACTAAGCGAAGTACAACATCCTAATAATACAGTAGCTGTTATGGAATCCACAACAGTTGCCACCTAGCCTTGGCCATTGGATCCTCTATGTGCAAATACTGCAACAAATACTTTCCAATACCATGTGTATTATTTCCAATAGTACTGATTACCTTAACTCATGTACAGTAACATTCATCTCTCGGGATGTTTGCACAGAGCTGTATTGGGTGCTTCAGTGAAAAAAACAAATGTTCTAGGATTGGTTACTGAAGTGGGTTATTTTCCCTTTTGATTTTAAGCCTCCATTGTTATTCAGAGCCTTAATCCTCTGCAGCATTTCTAGCGATCAGCTGAATGGACCTTCTGTGAATTCAGTAGACTTAAGGCTTCTGACCCGCTGTGTTTTTTCACAATATATGTTTAATGTGTGCCTGTCTCTAAAGAGAGGAAAGAAAACATTAAATATTTATTATGTTCCTGTCTGGTTTTTCCTTTCATCTCTTTGCAAACACTCAAACCATGTACATGATGGGGTGATGCAGTTAGATCATTTTGGACAAACACTCTCTAACAAGGGCCTGATCTTGCTCCTGTTGACTGCAGTGAGATCAAGGCTCATGAATTATACTGCAGATGCAATCATATTTGTTATTGGAATTCCAAAGTTCCTGGGCTTGGTCACTAGAGGGCACCGTTGCCCCAACCGCAAAGCAGGAGATGGCTTCAGTGCTTAGATATCCATTACTGCACAATAACTAGTGATTGTCCAAATGGATTTGCACAAGCTTGGTCATTCCACTGTGTGAGTATTAAAGCAGCAGATGTTTGACCTACTTCGCCAATCTGTGGTAGACAAGTTCAGACTTAGTTTATATGTATCCGTAACACAGTGTTGCAGAATGTTATCGAAAGCTGCTCATTCTTCATTCCCTAAAGCTGCTTTCTAGCTTCAAGAGTATCTTGTTCTACTTCGTATAAATAAGCTAATGCTAAGGAGTAATGACCAGCACTCCTCACACATTAAGCACATAGTAACTTTGGAGCATAAAGTGTGTTCTACAGCACCTGCTCTTTTGAGACGTTGTTAAAGTGAGCTTGCATATTCCCTCTTGCTCTTTATTTTTATTTTTTTTTAGAGCTCATATTTTTCCCCTTCTTAAATTCTTCAAATGTTTTTTCCTACCTTGCAAGTAAAATCCTAGTGCCAAGATCTGAGCAGTTCTGCTCCACCATACTCATCGGGTTGCCTATCTTAGAGAGGGAGGGAAAAATAGAAGAGTAAATAGATTTCAGTTTCAAGCTTCTGAAGTTCACTTATAAACTGTGAAGGAAAATACGAAAGCAAGAATAAGAGGTTGAGTTCTTTGCTTATGAGCAAACCGCAGACTTCTAAGCTACCAGAGGAGAATGTGAAGCCGTGGACTACTACTGTACAAAAGGAATAACCTGGAAAGAGGAAAAGTGTAACCATCAGCTTCAAGCACATGAACTGATCAGAAAGTTACCACTATGTGGTGTCTGCTTGGAGGCACATGAGGCCTGTTGGATATAGGCATGCCCAGTTCCCAGTGAGTAGTTTTTCGTGTTTCATTAATCACCATAACCACTAGTGAAAATTGTGCACCCCCTCTCCCGATGCTGGTAGTGCCAACAGAGGCCAAAGATTGAGTGGACCACGGAGTGGGAAGGACTCACATGCCTAGAAAGTAGATTCCTACAGGGCAGGAGTGGGGCACGTTTGCAGGACAGTGTGGGGAATCTGCACTGCAGCTTCTTTTGCTGTGCTGTACCTGTCCCGCGTTTAAACAGAGGGCTGCAGCCTTTCCCTAGGGCTAAGTTAACACAGAAAAGTCAAAAGATTGTACCGTGAAAACCTAGCATTAAAATACAGCTGTGAACGAAGAGCTCTTCTGACTGGGAGACAACAGTCTGAGTCAGAGGGAAACGGGCACACTCTAACCCCAACTCCCACCCCACTCCCCCAGGTCGTAGGATGATGAAAAAGAGCAGGGGGGTGCAACGAAAGAGATGGATAGGTGAATGCAGAAGGTTGCGTAAATCCTGGTTCTTCCAGGCGGTGGCGCTGCTGTTTCAGCACTCCCAAGTCCCTCCTCCCCTTGGCTCTGGCTGCTAGGAAATGACCTAAGAGGAAACCCGCAGGTTTGCAATGGAAAGAATCCGCCTGGTGGCAATCACTGACCCCAAAGAAGCTGAAAAGTAAGAGCAGCAGCTGGGATTTTCCGCCTGATCCTGCCAGCTGGGGTCTCGCAGGGCGCTTTCCTGGTGGAGGGGCGAGTGCAAGAAGGATGCCCATCTTGCATTTGCATTCCATGCTTGAGTTCCTGCCTTTCCTGCTTCTGCTGCTGCTGGTCTTGGCGCTAGGTTTTTTCCTGATCTATCTCCAAAAACCCGAACCTGAAAGCAAGAAGAATTAGGGGTAGGGGCGGTTCTTCTCTATGCAAATAAGGCACCAAAGATGCGAGCGCTCGAGTCCTGAAAAGAAAACTCTCCGGGAGAGCGAAGAGAAAAGCCGGAGCAGGTTGGTGACTTTTGCGAATCTGGCTGGGCTGGGCTGCTCTGGTTAGTTTCAGAAACAAACTTTTGCCTCTCTTGGGTGGAGCAGCAATTATTTTTCAAGCCGGGACATTTCTCTGCTTATTTTCTCGACGGCTATCGTGATTTTAAAGCAAACCAAACACCTAATTCCTTGGTCCCGTTCTAGGCTTTTTCAGTAAATTTTGTGTTTATTATTTTTCCTTATCCAGGGAGAGAGTTTGTAATTTAATGGTGGCCATAATTTGAGGCAATTTTTCTGTAGTTTTTGAGGCCTAAAATCACTTTGCTCTTAACCAGCTAACCTAGATAGATAAATTCCTAAAAACAGGTGATAGGGCAGGCACTTTCATAATTGTTTTATGCTTGAAATTTACATTGATATCCTGATCTTTCCCCCCTCCTGCTGACAAACAATGGGAAAGTGTTCCCCTGCTGTAAATTAATATATAGGTGGCTGTTTAGGTACCATGGTGATGGGGTTCCTTCTTAAAACGTAAATGGATAGAGAGACATGCCCCTAAAATTGTGTTGTAAAGTATATCAACCACCCCACAGCAAGTTCTGGGTATTTAACCCTCCCCCCCCCCCCCCCCCCCCAGGGTGGACCTTCAACCCCACTATCACCAGCCACACCCACACACATTATACATAACCTAGTCCTGGCAAGGGGAAAATCTTGACTCCCTGGTCTATCTTGGGTATTCATGGCTCTCATTACCAAAGTATCTAAACACCTCACAATTTTAATGTTTTTATCCTCAACACTATGAGGCAGGACAGTTTACAGATGGGGAGCTGAGGCACAGAGAGACTGTGACTTGCCTGAGCTCACACAAGGAGTCTGTAGTAGAGAATGGAGTTGAACCCAGGGTCTCCCAAGTCCCAGGCTAGTATCCAAACCACTGGGACTATCCTTCCTCTCTTTTGCAGTGGTTTTAGTTGGAATCAGAGATTTTAATGTTGGGAGAGCCCTGTTATACTGCCCTACTGCTTTTCCTGCCCACATGTCAGGAGATGAGCCCCAAGATTTGGGGAGGGTATTAATAGTCAGTCGCTTGAGTGAGGGAACTTCAATCCTGTTGCTCACTCTTACTGTTTGTATGGAGCCTTTGCTAAGCTCTAATGTGGGGAGGCTGGTATCGGACTGACAGGATATAGTTGGGAGTAGTGGAGGTAGGGCTCCCACAGCAGTGTTATAAAATATGTCAAGGAACCAGCAGCCAACTGAGTTGCTCAGGACAGTTTCATATGTACCAAGTCCTGTGTTTTATCCTGCTCCTCCCCAGCAGCCATGTGTAATGACTCTTCTGTGGTGGGTAAAGGATCTTCAGGGACGGATGAAACATGTTACTGGTGGGATCACTTGTTATCTTCTTAGGTTGAGTTATTTTCTCCTGGGCTTCTGAGGATCTCTGATCCAGGCCTGGGAAGCTCAGTGTTTGGGTGTGGAAGGTAGGCAGCAGGGGTAATTCCTGGAGCTCATCCCCCCCACCTCCTTGTGGCAGCATTAAACCTATGAAGGTGCATTGTGTAGAGTGATGTGCTTCTAGCCATGGCAGCATCCCACATGCTGGGGCTGGTAAGTGGCTTCACTCTGCACTCAGTTGGCAGCTCATCCCCCATTTGGAGGGGTGAGACCCTCCTATTCCCCAGAAACCTGAGCAGGCTCAGACGAAGCAGAGTGCTTGCCCAGTTAGTATAGTAAGAATGCTGACCCTTCTCTCCAGCCAACCCACTTGACTTCTGGATGCTCTCACCACATCCTCTGAAACACTCTCCTCCTCTTCTTTCTGGAGAATGAGCAGCAACCGTGCTCCGGCCCAGATGGCTGTGGTGGGAGAGAGGACCAAGAGGAGAAACGTGACTGAGTCTTTAGAGGATTTAATAAAAGAAGTGAAGTCTCAAGGTGTGGCCTGAAATTCCTGAGAGGCCAATGGGGGTGTTTGGTTGTCAGTCAATAGAAGCTTCATTCTTCATATCCACAATGTATGTGTCTGCCCTAGCCTCTGTATTCTGTTCTTGCCCATCTGCATTGTGCAAGGAACTGGAGTCATGCTGCATAGCTGGCCACTACTGAACTGGCTGCCAAATGCTGACGCTAACAAGCAGGAGGGGTATTGGGACTAGGTGGCAGATACTTGAATGCAGTCATAGATTTTAAGGCCAGAGGGGACCATTATGATCATCTAGTCCAGTGGGTCTCCAACTTTTTTACTGGCGATCCCTTTCACATCGCAAGCCTCTGAGTGTGACCCCCATAATAAATTAAACACACTTTTTTAATATATTTAACACCATTATAAATGCTGGAGGCAAGCGGGGCTTGGGGTGGAGGTTGGCAACTCGCGACCTCCCCATGTAATGACCTCATGACCCCCTGAGGGGTCCTGACCCCCAGTTTGAAAACCCTTGATCTAGTCTGACCCCCTGCATCGCAGAGGCCAGAGACCCCCACCCACTGATTCCTAGATAGAGCCCATATGTCAGAGGTTTTCACACTGTGGGGCATGGGTTCGGGGGTGCGAGTGGTGATGCCAAGTGGCTCAGGCTTTGGCTGTGGGTGATGGGGCTTGGGGAGAGAGCACCACCTGACTCACCTTAGCGGGCCACCTAGCCTGTGAGTCAGTGTCAACACTTCGGTGCCCAGCAATGGCTCCGCCCCAAGAGACCATCGCATGCGCCTTCCCCCGCCCTGAAAATCTGAGGGAGTGCAATCAAAAATTTTAACTCCAAGAGGGGCTCAGCTCAAAAAGTTTGACAACCGCTGCCATATATTGTGGCTGAGCTAGGCGATCTTGTTTTTAGAAAGATGCCCAATCTTGATTTAAAGACTTGGGTGTTGCATTCCCTGCTCCCCTTTGTTCTGTGATCTTCATTGCACTGAGAGTCATTGATGCTGCGGTGTCCCTTGCAACAGAGAAGTGATGGGACTCAGGAGTAGTGAACACAACGGGGATTTGTTGTTTATTATGCTGAGCATTCATGGCTGGTCTTCCCAGGGCCTTTTCTCCCCAAACATCCCACCCGTGCTAGCCACAGTAGGATCATTCGATAGACACAGCACTGGCATTTTTACTATCTGGCCATCCGCATTTGCTTTGAGCAGGGTTAGTTGATGCAGTGGTTAAAAAGGCCAGCAGCCATGCACTCTTTACACTAAGGCGACCACTGGTGGGGAGCTCTGTCAGCGTTAGCAACGGTGTGATGCTTCAGGGGAAAAAGGCTAGGGGAGAACCAGATCCTGTAGCCGCCTAGCGCTCTAGCTTGCAGCCTAAGATGGAAGTGCTGCACAGTGTTACCATGCAGGATGTGTCAAAATGCCAGCCCAGACTCAGCAATCAGAAAGTGCACTACAACTACTGCTTACCCTGCCAACCATTCATGAAGCTCTGCCTGAGGCAGTGGAATGACCTCACATCCTCATTAGGAAAGAGAAGTTTAATGGAGACTGCACACACAGCTCTGTGTGAGTCATCATTGCTGAATCCGTCTGCTCTCCGTGAGAAATGGCTGCCAAGATAGGCAAAGTATTTTACATTTTCCAGTTCTTCTTTTTCAATGTAGATCTTCCTTGCTGGGTCTGATGATTGACCGGGGACTGGCTGGTGTAGAACTTTTTGCTTTGCTATGTTCGGAGTTAGTCCTAGGCTTTTGTAAGCTTCACAGAAGCAATTAAGGGCTGTTTGTAGATCCTTCTTTGAGGGTGCAACTCCATGTGCGTACTGAAGTTCATTTATTGTTGACGATATTACTTTAGTTCTGGCACGGAGATGATTTAATTGAGAATACGCACAGAGCTCTGAGTAAGTATGTTATAAGACCCAGGGGGAGTTTACCTGGAAGAGACACACCTTGTGGACAGGGAGCAAGAGATTGTAACTTGTGTGAATTTCCATAACTTAGAACCAGAAAATGTTTGCTAATTAAACATTGCTGTAAAATCAAAAGGAAGCTTCTATCTCCTTATAAATGCATTAGGGGGCATAAACTATATCTAAACCCAAGTCTCTAGGAAGGCAACATATTCGACTAGGAGTGTGTTCCGCTGTCCAGAATATAGTCAGGCACAGAGTTGTGAGAGAGCTAGAAGGTCTCTACTGTGTTTGAAAGCAGGAAACTCGCAATGACTGGGTCTGATTCTGTGCTGTGCTTCGGGTGCAGCCGAGCGGGGAGCAAAGGTGGCTTTACCCCACCTTTGCACTCCAGATTCTGGGCAGCTCCAGGAACCAAAATGGCCCTTGTCTGAGTTAGAGCATTTACGGGTTGCTCTAACTTACAGCAGCCTGTTGCAGGCTGCTTTTGGGTTGCAGGGCTATACCCTCTTAATTCTGGCAACCCCCTCTTATAGCGGGGGTGCTGCCCAGATGGGGGTGAGGGCCCAGCTGGGTGTTCAGCTTGACCTACCCAAGCAATATGTGCAACCCTCTAATTTTATAGATCTGACTGCTCCAAGCCAGGTAACATGTTGTGTGGTGCATTAGAAAAGATTCCATCTCAGACATCTTACGGGAAACAGGGAGAGAGTAGGTGGCAGCTGCAGGTTTACAGAAGGGTGTGGTCCCCCCGCGTCCCAGAGCAGTGCCAAGGAAGTACTGCGGGTATTCTATGATCACAGCAACTTAGATATGTGCCTTGTCCCTCTAAGGACAATGGCCTTCATCTCGCTAATCCCTGATAGCTGCTTCCTAGGCTGTTTGCACAGTGACTGTGGAATTCTGATGAGCTGGCAAAACCCATTGAATGCTCCACTTGGACATTTGCCCTCCCAGTGTTTGTGACACAGGCCACTGCAGCCCTGCAGCAAACGTTTGGTGCCGCACCGACCAGTGGCTGGTCTCATATTAGGTAAGACTGGATGCGTATGTGAAATGACGACTCCCCCCAAATAACTAGGCAGAGGAAAACCCAGGAGTTTCTAAGATCATTTCGTACAAGGGAGAATAATGTGAGCTCTAAAGGAGACTAGAGACTTAATAATGTTGTTGGCTGTAGAATTTGCTCGCTATCTCTGTTTGCCACTCTGAGCAAGATTCATCTCTGGCACAGCCCCTCTGAAGTCAGTGAGTTTGGAATGGCACTGTGTGAAAGCAGCGCTGCTATTAACTGACAGTGCAGGGGGGAGGTGGACTGGATGATCAGCCGTATGTTTTGAATCTTCCCTGTGTCTTTGAGCAAAATCAGCTGAATTGTAGGTTCAAAGCCACATGTGAGCAAATGAATCAGCAGACCCATGCCGTGCTCTTGTGTGCATTTCCCTGTGACAGGCTCAGGCTGTTTCTCCCTTTAAAATACGTGTTTTTGTTGCCTCTGGATGGGCTGTTTGTTTCTGAAGTTGCAGATCAACAGTTTAAATGGGTTATTATATCAGAAAATATATGGGCTACCAAAGAGAGCCAACTGGCCAAAGACCCCTTGTTAAAGTGTGGCAGAGGGCAGGGATTATAAAAAATAATAATGATGGTTTCGCAGGATTGGGGGTTGGAGTTTGGAAAAATCTTACCACCCCAAAATAACTGAGTGCTCTTTACATTAGTGAATTGGTTAAACCATACAGTGCTCCAGCGTTTCCCCAAATGGCAACACAAACACCTACACTTACCCTCGCCCATCTCCCTGCTTAACTAAGCCGTGTTTGATCTCTTCTCCAGGGTTTGCCACTAACAGCCACTTCCCTAACTGCGCTGTCGGAGCAGGCCAGACATGGGAGACACGGGCAAAGAAGAGTATAAAATACAGTCGTTCGATACCGAGACACAGCAGTTACTGAAAACTGCTCTCAAAGGTCAGCAAGCACCTGTCTTTCCAGTCCCCATGGCATGGTTTCCATGCCCAGGCTGGCTGGCAGATCATGCCTGAACAACCAGATTCCATTTTGTCTTGTTAACACTGATGGCTCCGAATAGGAGAGCTATGTCAGAAATGCCACTAGGCTGCTGCTTGGCCCCCAAGGCCTTTTCCCCACCATGGGTGAGCTAGTGCTGGAATGCACAATCTCTACTCCCTGCCACCTCCTCCCTGAGATTTAAGGCACAGTTGTCTGAGTTCAATTCCAGATTCTGGAAGGGCCTGTCCTCTAGTGGTTATAATCTTTCTGCTCCTGTGCCCTCAAACGGTCTCTGTTCCAATCCACTGGCCATCTCTCTATCTATTCTCCCCCAATCCCAGATTCTGCTCTCCCACCCTGCTACTATTCCCCCCCCATCCCCCTACTCCTACCCCAGCCTCTGATCCTGCCCAGTCCCCACATCTGCTCTCTGTCTCCCCCGTGCTCCGAGTCATCCCTACCTACTTCCTCATCCCCCTCAGCAAATAATCAACATTCTGCACTCCCACTCCTCCTCCTGCCCCACTTCCCTTTGCTCCTATCCAACCCCCCTACCTTGCCTTCTGCCCCTCCACCTTTGTGCCTGTATATTCTCCCACCTTCCTCCACTGCCCTCTGTACTTCTTTCAGCCTCTGGCAACGGCTCCCCCTCTGCTTCTCCCCACCTCTTGCTCTGCTCCTGCAATCTCCCTTTTCCCCCCTGCCACCCCATTCCTTGCTCCTTTGCATTGCAGTCAGGGAGCTTCCTCCTTCTCCTGGGCCCACCAGCAGGGGGAGCATTGAGAGCACAAGGGAGAGTGTCTCCCTGCTCTCAGTTCTTGTGCCTGCTGCCACAGTGGCCTCTGACAGCCAGGAGAAGCAGTTGCAAGGAGAGTCCTGACCAGCTCCTGCAGACCTAGGTTGATGCATGCTCAGTACATCCAGAATTGGCAGAGAATTTCTCCACCAGTCTCTCACAAGTTTCTAATAAGCATAGAATCATAGAACTGGAGGACCTGGAGGACCTCGAGAGGTCATCTAGTCCAGCCCCCTGCGCTCAGGCTGGACCAAGTTAACCTAGACCATCCCCAACAGGTGTTTGTCCAGCCTGTTCTTACAAACCTCCAATGGTGGGGATTCCACAGCCTCCCTTAGATTCCACTGAACTACCCTTATGGTTAGAAAGTAATTCCTAACAGCTAACCTAAATCTCCTTTGCTGCAGATTAAGTCCATTACTTCTTGTCCTGTCTTCACTGGACATGGAGAACAATTGATCACAGTTCTCTTTGTAGCAGCCCTCTACATATTTGAAGTTTGTTAGCAGGTCTTCCATTAGTCTTCTTTTCTCAAAACTAAACAAGCCTATTTTTTTTTTTTTTTTAACCTTTCCTCAGAGGTCGGGTTTTCTAAACCTTCTACTATTTTTGTAGCTGTCCTCTGGACTTTCTCCAGTTTGTCCACATCTTTCTTAAAGTGTGGAAACCAGAACTGGACACAGCACTCCAGCTAAGGCCTCACCAGTGCCAAGTAGAGCAAGACAGTTGCTTCCCATGTCCAACATATGATACCGTTGTTAATACAGCCCAGAATATTAGCCTTTTTTGCAGCTGCATCACATTGTTGACTCTTATTCAATTTGTGATGCACTATAACCCCCAGGTCCTTTTCTGCAGTATTCTTGCCTAGCTAGTTATTCCCCATGTTGTAGCTGTGCATTTGATTTGCCCTTGTCTTTAGTGAATTTCATCTGGTTGATTTCAGAACCAATTTCTAATTTTTCAAGATCGTTCTGAATTCTAATCCTGTCTTCCGAAGTTCTAGCAACCCCACCCATTTTGGTGTTATCCACAAATTTAACTTATAAGCATACTCTCCACTCCATTATCCAAGTCATTCATTCAACTATTGAATAGTACTGGACGCTGGACTGACCCCTGCAGTATTACATCCCCACAGTTGACAGCAAACCATTGATAACTACTCTTTGGCTACGGTCCTTCTACCAATTTTGCACCCATTTTATAATAATTTAAAGCTAGACCATGTTTCCCTCGTTTGCTTATGAGAATGTCATGTGGGACTGTGTACAAACGGAACATGTGTAAACTGAGGGTTTTTTTGGAGTTTATAATTTGGCCAAATTTGGGTGGCATGTTACTCGCCAGCACCAGGGCCACCCCCCTTGCCAAATGTGTGAGTCTGCGCCTCAAAGCATGGAGACCCTGCACTACAGCATCTCAACTAAACAGTTGTAGGACATTTTTTAACATGAGTAAACATGTTTTCCTCTAATTTCAGTCTTAGAAACAGCTGGATCATTTTAGCTGAAATATTTCAAAAACTTCAGCCTGAGGCAGGCATCCAGTATAGAAAATCTCATGCCAAACAGCTTGAGTCTGGCAAAGTTAGCCGCTGAAAACTAGGTCTTATAATGGAAAGTGTAGTGCAGTGGTCACCAACTGGTCGATCACGATCTCCAGTGGTGGAGCAGGGCTGCCACTAAGGCAGGCTCCCTGCCTGCCCCTGCCGCTCCCGGAAATGGCCAGCGCGTCCCCGGGGGGTGGGGTGGGCAGGGGTCTCCCTCCACACGCTGCTCCTGCCTGCAAGCGCTGCCCCTGCAGCTCCCATTGGCTGGGAACGGGGAGCTGCAGCCAATGGGAGTTGCGGGGGCGGTTCTTGCAGAGAGGGGCAGCACGCAGAGCCACGTCCGTCCCCCCCAGGGGCTGCAGGGGCACGTTGGCCCCTTCTGGGGGCAGCATGGGGCCAGGGTAGGCAGGGAGCCTGCCTTAACAGCAGCCATGCTACACCACAGATCAGGAGCCGCCGGAGGTAAGTGCTGCCTGGCGGAAGGTCACACCACAACCCTCACTCCTGAGCACCTCCTGGAGCCAGTACCCCATGCCCCCTTCTGCACCCTGAACCCCCTCCTAAACCCCTAGCCCCAGCCTTGAGGCCCCACCCAGAGACAGAACTGAAAAAACCCCTCCTGCACCCCAGCCCTGAGCCCCCTCTGAGCCAGCACCCCATAGCCCCTCCTGCACCCCAACCCCCTGCTCCAGCCCTGACCCCCTCACAGAGCCAGCACCCTGTATCCGCTCCTGCACCCCAACACTCTGCCCCAGCCCAGAGCCCCCTCCTGCACCCAAACTCCCTCCCAGAGCTTGCACCTCTCAACCCCCCCTGTACTCCTGCCCCAGGCTCAGCCCAGAGCCCCCTCCCACACTGCAAACCCCTTTGCCCCAGGCCAGAGCCCGCACCCCCTCCTGAACCCCTACCCTAGCCCGGTGAAAGTGAGTGAGGGTGGGTGGGGTAGAGTAAGCAGAGTGGGGCTTTGGGGAAGGGGTGGGGCCTTGGGGAAGGAGCGGGGCAGATCGTGGGTTGCCCTTAAATTCAAAAAGTGATTTGGGGCATAAAAAGGTTGGTTACCACTGGTGCAGGGCAACCTTAACTATAGGCAATGCTGAGAGCTCTGCCTACAATAACTGTACAATGTGTTTGTGTATATACATACTACTGCTTCCAACTGGGTGGAATTAGAACTGGTCTTTTGTGTTTTAGGCCTTATGCCGCTAACAAATTCTCCTGTAGCTCAAGTGACTAGGGCTTCTGCTTTTGAGCAGAAGGATCTCAATTCTGTCTCCATTGTCACCGTGTAATTTCAGGTGGCCCTGCTGGTATAGCAAAGTGACAACTGTGAAGTTCCATTGTGTCTTCCAGGGGTTTTATAGGCTGTAACTAGTTAACCCTTGCAGCCCACTGTGAATTAGAGCAGTATAGAATCATTTCCTGTTTTTCAGGTGTGGAAATTTAGGCACAGAGAGGGTAAGTGACTTGCCCAAGGTCTCACAGATAGTTGGTGGCAGAAGCAAGAATAAAGTGCAAATGTCCTGACTCTTGTACCCTTGCTCCGGTCACTCCTCAGCCTGTTACCAGCATTCTCCTCTCATCAGGGGCTTAACAGACACCGCCACATGCTTAACAGACACTGCCATATTCATTTATCTTTTTTCAGCAATGTTTTCACTTTTTGGAAGTTTGGTCTCTTGGGGAAAAGCCCAAGCAGGAGGGGTTGGGGTTGGAGGCCTCATAGGGAAAAGCCAGCCCTGCTTCTCAACTATAGCATCTATATTCAAAGCACAATAAAAATTTGCCCATTCAGCTCAAATTTAAACTAGCCCCCTACTCTCACTCTTGTCCTCTTCCCCTCCCCTTGTGATGACTCTGTCTGCCAAAAAGGGCTAAGTACCCTCTGAAGATGCCATCCCTGATGCAGTCTGTAGGGGGACTACAGCAGCTGAGATAGCTGCCTCTGGTCCCTGCCAGCGTGGGAGTGAGCCTGAATTCTTGCAGCATGGTAGCACAACACACTCCCATGTGCACCTTAGCTGCTTTCCTGGTGTTCTGAAGCACGAGCAGGGAGGGTGTGAAGTGGGGAATCTGTGCAGTGTTGGGAAGTGAGTGTGCGGCACTGACGGTATCATCTCTTTCCCTGCAGACCCCAGCAGTGTGGATCTGGAAAAAGTGGCTAATATCATCGTGGACCAGTCCCTCAAAGACTGTGTGTTCAGTAAGGAGGCTGGGCGCATCTGCTACACCATCATCCAGGTGAGAAGATGTCAGCATGCTGACAACAAATCCTTAGTGAGTCACACAGCCTGCCCTTCTGGATCACAGCTAGTGCTAGTGGGTATCCTGGCGTCTCAGCTGGGCCTGCCTCAGTCCCAGAGCATTTACAGAGAACTTCTAATCTGCAAAGCACTTTACTACCACTACTGAGCCTTCCAATGCCACCCTCTAGAGGAGTATCATCTCCTTTTCAAAGAAAGGGGAAATTCAGGCACACAGAAGGAAAGACTTGCAAAAGGTCATGCAGGGAATACAACCCAGCACCTCCTTTCTCCCAGTCCTGCGTTCTGACCACCAGACCAGCTCCTCTCTGTCTTTGTAAACGTTTTAACAGAGGCTACCAATATTTCCACCGCTTGCCACATCTGCCAGAGATATGCAGAAATCCAAACCTGCCCCCATGTGTGTGAGTACAGTTTCTCAGGATGAACTGGAAGAGGTTCCCTAGTCTTGGGGCAGTGGCCTTCATGGCAGAGGAACTTATCCAGCATATTGAAATGGTTTCTTCCCATAAGATCAGGAGTGAGGCTGGCCTGTGGAATTCTGCATGCTGGGAGGAGATTCTCTAGCTCCAGCGAAGCAGTGATATAGAGGAAGAGAATGGAAAGGGATGTGCAGGCCATGACAGTAGCATCAACTCCACATGCAGTTAGACTCCCACCAATCATCTTTCGTTGTGCAACAATGGGAGTCTGATAATGAATGATATATAAAGACCCTAGTAATTTGGGTACCCACATTGTTGTCCTCCCCTTTACTTGCTGTTCTGGGGTCCTAGGCAGAGAGCAAGCAGGTGGGCCAGAGCATTTTCCGACGGAGTCTGCTTAACCGACTGCAGCAAGAGTATAAGGACCGGGAAGAGCTGCGAGCCCGCTCACCCCAGGCATGGATCTGTTACGTCACCTTCATCTGTAACATCTTTGACTACCTGAGGGTAAGGTGCCTATGCAGAGGACATCCCTATCTGCTGCCTCATGCCTAAAGAGGAACTGAACCAAACCCCTCCTGAGTTAGGGGCAGGGGTTTGGAACTTGGAGCGAATTCTGAATTTTGTGGCTAAACCCAAAAATCTTGGTTCTGAACCCCTTACACTTTGTGTGGGCTGGGGATCTGCATTCAAACATTACGGTTCAGGCTCTTCACTAATTGTTATGTTCCCCTCTGCATATTGAAGGCCATTGCTTGCTGTTCCCCTTATCAATAAAGTAGGGGATGAGGGAAGACTTGTCGGTATGTAGAGCTGAGCAAATAATTCTTAAACAAACAAACGTTGAACAAATGTAGCATCCCTCACAGCTCCTGGAACTGGTGCACATGCCTTTATTGGTCAATTGGCACACACTTTTTGGAGTTCTTTGCTCCGACTGATCTCAGGTGTACTAAATTCAAGTCCCATTGCTTAATTGCGATTGGTTGGGGAAATTGCATGGTATTCTTTCCTGTTCCCTGACTGGACGAGTGCTAAAGCCCTCCCAACATGCATACTGAAATTAGCTTTCTGGGAGCTTTGCGCTCGTAGAACTCATGGGTTCAGATGCTGGCAGGCAGTGACGGCGAAAGGATTGTGAACACAGTTGAAATGTGGGGGGAAAAGCAAGGGTGTAGCTAATTAATTTTAAAATATAATCAAATAGTTCTGGAAAATGTATATTTTTGCATCACTTTCCCATCTCTGTTGGTGCCATTGCCCCATGCGAAGACCCCTGATCCTCTGACCAAGGGAGATGTTTCTATATGGTCTCTTAGGCAAATCCTGCCAACAGGAGCCTGAGCCAGAATGCCACCATAACTCGTTTCCAGGGGAGCAGTTCCCCTCCCATTTGAGAACCGTGAGGGAACAATTCTTTAAAAATAAAACTCTGCCTCCTCTACCCCTGAGCTGATATGTGCATCTGGCCCATTAACAGGTGAACAACATGCCCATGATGGCGCTGGTGAACCCAGTTTATGAATGCCTGTTCCGACTGGCGCAACCTGATAGCCTGAAGAAGGAGGAGGAGGTGAGCGCTGGTGAGATGCTAACATACAAGGAGAGTTTGTACAGCCAAGTGATTGGCAAAAATACGGTCCTGTAAGGGCTGCTGAGAATGGTTTGAACCAACGTCTGGCCCAAAAGGGAGGCACAGAGCTGAACAGAACTTATTTTCCCTCGTACCTATTGTAAGTGGAGTGTGGGCAGGGAAGTTCCCCGCAGCCCCGAATGGAGGAATTCTGGAGGTGCTGGTGCATCCATACTTATGTTGCAACCACAGTTCCATTCTTCTCCCATTCCAAACATTTTTAGTTCACGCTCCAGATCTGACCGTGGCTGATGTAGCTGTGCAGTGATCAGAGCCTCTGAATGCCAAAGGCACTGAAACAACCCAAGGGCTGTTATAAAGTTCATAAGTCACTGGCATCCTACCACAACATATCCTTCAAGCACTCAGCCCTACCAGCCTCCTGCTCGTAGCGCAGGTGCTGCTGTTCCTTGTTAGTTTATGTGAGAGCAACCAGCATATGGTCAAAAGAATCCAAGTCACCCTGGAAACAGAGCATGGTTCAGACAGTTCTGTCTGTTCTGTTCAGGTGCTTATACTGCACCCATTGAAGGAGCTCTATGGACATGTTGATCCAGTTTTTGCCACTTGGTGGGAGCCTCAACCTAAATTGATGCAGGTCTGATGGTGTGAATTGCTACCATCATGTTTCTTCAGCAATTTCATGTGTGAAGCTGTGGGATCTCATGGACACCCCTCCTTCCCAGAGAGCCCCCTCCGAGCAGCTATCAACATCCAGGTTCCTAGCCACTACCAGAGATTGATGGCAACTAACAGTTTCCTAAGGAAAGTGGATGTAGTAGAAAGAGAAATACAGGGGAACAAGGTGGGGAGAACCAGCTTGGATTAATTTAGAGGTGATGGGGCAGGAGCTCTATTTAGAAACACCATAGGCCCCCACACCATCTTAAGGTGGCTTTTTCCCTTTCCTCTTTTAAGGTGGACTGCCTGGTGCTGCAGTTGCACCGCATTGGTGAACAGCTGGAGAAGATGAACTCCCAGCCAATGGATGAGCTCTTCTCCCTTCTTCGAGATGGTTTTCTCCTGGAGGAGGGGCTCAGCTCACTCTCTCAGCTCCTGTTGCTGGAGATCATAGAGTTTCGGGCTGCAGACTGGAAGATGACAGATGCGGCTCAAAAATACTATTACAGTGAAGTCACAGATTAAACCTTCCATAGCCAGAACTAACTCACTCAGAGGCTCAAAGTTTCACCCTGGCACTTTCACGAGCAAACGTCACACAAATATGTTTCAGATATTTTTAAGTTAAAATTTTTCTAATGCTTTTTCTAAATAGGATTTATATTGTTTACTCCCAATAGACCCTTCGTACTGTGTCTTTGCTGGACTGCAACGGGGGACAGTTTGATTTAGGGGCAAGGGCAGTTTTAACCTAGCCAGAGCTTCCATTCTCTTTATCTATGGCTCAGGTTAATTAATGCCTCTCAAACTGCTGATTAACTGTATCCAGAGCTTCCAGCTCAAAACAGCAGTTTACAGTAGCAGTCAGGAAAGCACAGCCAATGGTTTATACGGAGATCAGCTCTTATGTGCCAACTCCGTCAGCCACCAACAGAGTTGAGACAAGTGGAAGGAAAAGCTTTCGCAGCTTATTTGGAAAACTGCCCTCTTTGCTGCTTACTGCCACATGGAATCCGTGCCCATAATACACAAACCAAGCTTTAAAAACAGTCCTCCAGGATGAGTCTCTTCTTGCCTTCCTGTGAAATCAATGGGAGCATGATTGAGCCCTTTACATGGGCAACCAATTGTTATTTCTCCCAACCCTGCCCTCGGGCAGGCTGGGTGCCTATGGACAGCAGAAGTAACACCTGCTCCTGGAGGAAGGAGACGCCAGCCAGTGTACATCATAGCAGCAATTTCCTTGAGCACATGTAGCTAGAAACTGTTTTTATGAGTTTTATATAGTAACCACTATGGAATTTTTTTCCAAAAAAACAATTTAATGAACTTCAATATTGTACATTTCTGTTGACAAAAGGGACAGGCAAAGGACAAATAAATGTTCTATTGAGGTTTTTTCTAATAAAAGTTTTCCACTAATCAACACCATGTTTTCTCTCTCCACAGAGCTCTTGCTTTGTAACATTTCTAGGGTGTTGGGCTACTATGGAGGTAGCTACAAACAGGACATGAAGAGCTCTTCTGTAAGATTGCCATGTGTTAGTTTTCCTCTGGTGCAGTGTGGCAGAGTTGCTTGTGAGCACGGAATTAGATTTTTAAATCAAAACAGAGGCCAAGGTTTGTGGTATTGAATTCTTCCCCATCCTCCTCAAACTATCAGTCTTTTCCTTTGCAGTGAGCAAAAGTGCTCTGTGCTTTCCAGCAAAGCACAACAGGTACAGAAGTGCTAGCAGCTCTTTTACAGGACAAGAGAAGGATTTCAACTCTGTCTAGCCAAGTGTAGGTGGGAAGGCATCTCCTAGAGAATAACCCTTCCTTTAGCTGACCCACTAGAGGACTGAGAAATACCGCTGCTCTGGTAGAGTGATGGGCATCAGTACAAAACCCTAAGGCCAGCACTAAGATGTGGTGACAGTCTGAGGATGATAGAGAGGTTCCATTTTTATTTTCTCATTAACATCCAGATCACATGTGCTCAGTCAAACAATGATTCTGCTAACAGACAGTATTGCAACAATCTAAAATTCAAACTAGGTGCTTTTCTGTCTCTGGCATTGATACACACAAAGAACATTCACAATGCAGAATACATTCCAGCTTGGATGCTAACGAGCAAAAACTTGTTTATCATGTTAGTAGACTGACTTGAAGACATCCCCTCCCCTGCCCTCAGAAAGCAGGTAGGTGGAGGAAAGAGGATATTTTATAGTGTTGCTCAGAAATACATCTATAGGAAAGAAGCTTTTGTGGATGCATTTTTCATCTTGATTTTTCTCTGCTTAAGGACCCAGCCTAGAAGCAGTTAACAGAAGCTGGCAGGCAACCTCCCCTATACATCATCTCTGCAGAAAGTAGACAGAGGCTGCTTCTTCACAGGCCTGGGCTCCACATGGATAGGGGTATGAGGAAATGTTCTTGTTGTCATAAGGCAAGGTCTCTCTTGCTCTCAGGGGGTCCCCTACCACCAGCGATAATGGGCATACGCCCGGTTAGCCTCGGCCATCTTGTGCATGTCATGCTTTCTCTTGATCACAGGGCCCTCATTGTTGAAGGCCTGCAGCAGTTCCTGGGATAGTTTTTCATGCATGAATGTCCGATGATGCTTATGTTCCCTGCACTCAGTAATTAACCACTTCATGGCGAGGAAGCGTTTCCGATTGTCCTTCAGAGGGCTTGGGACCTAGCAGACATTCAAGCAGTAGCACGGTTAAAATGCCTTACCCCACAATAGGACCATATACTGAAATAACTTTCTTCAATTGTTTAACACTCCCAGGTGATTAAAAAGTGATTGGTGCTGAGGGGGTAGGAAGAAATTAACTCTAGCCAAGCATGAGTGAGTTTAGCATTGGTGAAACAACATTCCACTCCAGCAGCAGCAGCAAAGCGTCCGCCTCTATCAATCCACAGATCAGGCACAGCAGTGCAAGATTTCCCATGTTGGCAGCCTCAAACCTGCCCAAGAGCAGTAGCCACCTGTTGGGACTAGAGGGATGTTCCGTTTGGTTCTTGGCCTCATTGCAGACACTGCCACTTACAGACTGGTTTTTGCAATGTAGACTCTTGTCTATGGGAACTTGACTAAGCTATTTCCCGCAGGTCTCTGATCAACCAGCAGAGGGCAGTAATTTATTGGCTGCATAGGAGGTTGGTGAAGCACTCCATATTTCATTAACAATCCCATGAGTTATCTAGGTGCATTTACCTAATTAGGAGAGCTGAAGAGACAGCCTTTGTCAAGGTTTTAAATAAACCAAAGGTCTCTATATGAACCTTTTCTATGTGCTAACCTGCCTTCTGCAGGGGCTAAACTGCTCTGCTGGTTCTACACAGAGGCAGCATGGTCTAGCCATAAGACATCAGATTGAGATTCCAGAGACCTGGGGGGTTTCTTGGCTCTGCTACTGATAGGTTGTATCACCTTGGACAAGTCACTTCACCTCCCTGTACCTCAGATTCCCCTCCCGCACTTTATCCATTCAGATTGCAAGTGATTTGGGGCAGGAACTCTCTAATTATGGGTAAGTACAGCACTCCGCACTTACAGACCCCAGCCAAGATCAGTTTCCCATTCTGCCATTATAATACAGATGATAATAAATGATACTTCCAAGGGAAATGCAAGCAGGTTTTGGGAGGGGTGGGAAAGACACTGGTAGTTTGCCCCCTGTCCAATTCTTTCTAGCCTAGGCTGGCCTTCAGATCCCTTTTCTGTTTACCTGGTAGGTTTTGCCTCCTTTTTGGATGTTGTAGATCCCAATGACGGGCTGGCAGTTTTTCAGTGCCTGATGGAAGATGATGTAAGGGTTGCACTCAATGCTCTCCCTCTCCTCCTCAGAGGCTTGATAGTATTTCTCAAGCTGCTTCCTCTTAATTACTTCTAGGGTCTAAATACAAACACAAGGAAACATGCCCATGCTCCTCAGTGTACAGTTGCCTTCCCTACAGGATTTACTCCACTCCAGAGTGAAGTTAGAATCAAGACAATTTCAGACACACCCTCCCCTTCGTTTCAGAAATCTGGGCCATGGAGGATTTCACCCTACTACACCTTAAGTAGGCCAGTAGGGGGTGCTCGAGCAACTACAGGTTTTACTCAGTCCTCACCTCCTTACCCCAGATTTCCTCACAGACATATTCCTCTGTTGGAGTCCAGTCCTCACTGGTTTTCCCTCTTATAGCCCATTGATGGGTGTGAAGTGTAGCAGTGATCACCAACAAAGGGGGGGAAGCAGAGAAGAGAGAAAGCAATACTGACCCCACTCTCACCTTACAACTGCCTATTAGATTTTCCCAAGATGCACTTCCACCTCCTCAGTGTATCAATTACACCAGTTTACATATCATATTACTATGCTGCATTCACCACTTTTCTGGTGAACTTATACCCATCATCCAACACATACTGACCATGCAACACACACTATCCTTTACAGCACCAGTGAATGCCCCCTAAATCAGGAATCCTGAATCCCATTAAGTTGGGGCAGGTCTGTACTGAAGAAATTAGAAGTCTTCTAGACTTCAGCTCCACATCAACTAATGCCCAAAGGGAGGCAGCCTGGTTCAGTGAATAGTCAGGGATGCCCTGAGAGGCAGGAGACCTGGTTCTGATGCCTGGCTTTGCCACAGTTGTCTTGTCTGATTTTAGGCAAGTCACTAGACTTTTCTGTATCACAGCTACCACCTGTAAAATCTGGATAATGATACCCCCCCCCCTTTGTGAAGAGACTAAAGATCCTCAGATAAAGAGTGCTAAGTATTAATATTATAGAAAGGAAGTATCCACCTGGTATTAGTGTTGCCCAACACTTCTCATAAACCACTATTTTCAGTTGCTTATAACTCGGCCCAATTTCAACTCTTTGGGCTGACATTTTCCATGCTGGGTGTCTGCCTCAGCATGAATTTTTGGGGGAAAATTTTATCCAGAACAGTTCCAAAAATAAGGCTAGGGAAAAAACATTTTGTACATGTTAAAAAATTATTGCAACCTTTTCTTTAAGCTCTAGTGCTCCCTTGCTTTGGAACAGGGACTTCAAATTTGGAAGGTGGGTGGTCTTTGTGTCAGGGATGTGCCTTTTGCCATCCCTGTGAAAATTCACCCAAATGTGGCCAATTTATAAACCACTGAAGAAAACTGCAGTTTGCACATGCTCAGTAAATACTAGCGAGAGCTTAGCAGCTATATTCCACGTGCACTAGGCATGCTCCATCCCAAGGCTGAGTAAGACTTTCACTGCAGTTGCAGCTCTGTGCTGCTGCGGTCTGTGCCAATGCTGGGCATTGGAACTGAAAGCAGGGAGCCTGTCTCTCCTGTATTCTCAATGACCCTCCTACTTGGCCTAGGCAGCAGGGAGAAAGCGACCCAATTTGATTGCAGAGGGGACAAGCTCTGCACAGGCAACCTTACTTCTGGCATTTCATAACTTCTGAGTGATTCCCTTGGCAAGCTTAATAAGGTTATTTTAATGCGTTTTTTTGGCATGTAATATTTAAACATGAGAGATTCCAGTCCCCTCACCTGTGTAACGATGGATCTGGCCAGCACTTTGTTTCCTCCCTTCATCATCATGTTGGTGAATTTACTGCAAGCACAAAACCAAACATGATATAATTGGAACTTTGGTTCCATCACCAGAGGTCCCTAATTGTGTTGTTCCTGTGATTAAATCCTATCCCTGCTAGGATTTGGGTGGCTGTGCTCATCTTTAACCACTATTATTCAATGGATCTTCCTCCTGGGAAGAGATTAACCCAAATAAAGGGATTACACCAGGGATTGGCAATCTTTGGCACGCGGCCTGCTGGGGTAAGCACCCTGGCGGGTGGGGCTGGTTTGTTTACCTGCCGCATCGACAGGTTCAGCCAATCACTGGCCGCAGTTCACCGCTCCAGGCCAATGGGGGCGGCAGGAAGCAGCGGCCAGCACATATCTCGGTCCACGCAGCTTCACGCAGCCCCCATTGGCCTGGAGCGGCGAACCACAGCCAGTGGGAGCCGCAATCGTCTGAACCTGCAGACATGGCAGGTAAACAAACTGGCCCGGCCCGCCAGGGTGCTTACCCTGGAGGGCCGTGGGCCAAAGGTTGCTGACCCCTGGATTTCAGAGTAACAGGAAGGCAATGGGCAGCCCGGTAGACAAAGGCATGGGGGGGTGAGGGGGAGGGCACTGCAATGGCTTTACTTCTCAGCAGTAGTGGACTCAGAGCCCTCAATTACTCCACCCATTACATTGTTTTATAATAAGAGCTATTTATTCAAATTTAAACAGTAAATCCCTATCCAGGTAGAGAGAGTTCACTAACAAACCTCTGCATCCAACTCATCTGCCGCCCTCGTTCTGGAGAGGGGAAGAGAATTCTGTGGACACGATCCTGTTAGGAGCTGACCTCTAGCCGTCCACCGGGGTTGTGGCTGCTCAGCCCTTCTGAGCAACAAACTCAGTCCTGCTCCCATTGAAGTCAATGGCAAAACTCCCAGTGACTTCAGTGGGAGCAGGATAAACTGCCCTTGATCCTTGGGAGACAGCTGGTGTTGTAACAAAGGAGACTGTGCTTTCTGACCTGATTGTAGGGTCACTGAACACAGAGCTGGTGACATTAGAAGCTGTAGCTTTTACGGGCTGGAGGGCCTTGAGCTCCTGTTGTGTTTTTTCCTCCTCGGACAGCTCCTCCAGGGGTTTGCGGTTCACCTCCTTGTTCACTACTGGTTCAATGTAACTGGGGCCATACCGGCTCCATCTCACCTGGGTCAACCTGCAAAGAGTAAGAAGGGATGAAGGGGTCTGTAAATTGACATCGCTGTATACAGCATTCCTCAGTCTGGCTCACCAAGTCCATCTCCAGTGTTATGGAACAAGTCCCAGAACAGACAGAGAAAGAGACTGGTACTGGGGATATGCACCCTTCCACCCTTATTAGCATGATTTGTATTCTAGTATTGCTCTGGGGCCCCAGTCAGGATCAGGGCCCATTGTGCTGGGTGCTGTACAAACAGACCGTAATAGAGTCCCTTCCTGAAAGAGACTGCAATATCAATAGGGTCTACAAATTCCCACACGGCAAATAATGAACTTCTGGTCACCCATAAGCTGCTGAATGTTAAAGTTAATAATTAATATAAAACCAACAAGAATATAGTGCCTGGATAGCAGCATACCGTCTCTCCCTCTCTGCCAACCACTCACCTGAGCTACTCCCAAACAGCAATGGTGCCCTCTCTCCCCCTCCCCCTGAGGATATACAGAAAACTCCTGAGATGCTGCCAACCCCTTTCTCTGCAGGCACTAGGGATGCTAATCCCACAAGCCCTAAAGTCTGAAAAAAGTTAAAGGGCTGAAACTGTGAGGTTCCAAGTGCCATCACCTCTCACTGGTTTCAATATAAACAAATCTTGGTTAAAGAGTAATGTTATTTTAATACTTTTGACAGATTTGGGGGGGGAGCATTTCTTATAAACAGCTCCTCTGTAAAAGCAAGTTACATAGATGTACTTTGTTCTGGGGTCCTAAATAGGGTGCTGCTTTCCCTTTAGTTACTGTTAACAGGGAACTTTGGGGTTTTTTTTGGAGGGATAGGGGAAGAATACGGTTACCTCTGGATCCTACCTCCAAAGCCTCTCCAAATAATGTAACATTAATAATGTATCCAAGATACAATCCACACAATAATAAATGCAAAAGGGGTCAATTCTAGGAGCAATTTAAAATTCTGGTCCCAATCCTCGTCCCTTTTAACTTCAATGGAAATGGGATCCGGCTCATTATTTAAAGTGGGGTACACTTGCAAACATTATTATAGTAATTAAAAGTACATACAAGAATAGCAATAGCAAAAAATACAACTGAAGTTCAAGGAAGAAAACAGAAGTGGCAGTCCTGAGCTTTAACATACAAATTGGAGTCTCCAGTTCAGCAATATTGCTTTGATCACAATTATCCTGCAGTTGTCTGCCACTTTATTAATAGAGGTACACAAGAGGGCACAGTGCTTTACAGACAAATACAGAGACAAGGTATCTACCCTCAGGAGCAAAGATCCTGGTTACCCTTTGAAATCAAAGGTCCCAATCCTACAACTGGATCTGCATGGGTGCAAATTTCCACCTGTATAAAACCAGTTGCAGGATGGGAGACTACAGTCAGACCAAAAACATAGTGAAAGAACAGACCGCAGGGTATGGTAAGGGGAATGCTATCCACAAGAGGGAGTGGGAAATAAACATGTTTTTGGGAGCACCATTTTTCACAAATGAAACAAATATCTAGGACTTCCTGGTTGTCATTGTGCAGCCTAACATGACTGCTCAGAACGTCATAGCAACAGTAGGGCTAGAACTTAGATCTTCCTGCTCCAAAAGCACACGCCCCTGCCACATTAACAGTGAAACTTTTTTTTAAAGCTGTTAGCAGTATAGGGACAACGATACATCTGAGCCGCTCTTATACCGGCCCACATCTTTCACTGGTGGAATAGCAATGGAAGGGCTTTAAAAGAAAAGCAAGTTCCAAGAAGGGATTTGAATGAGGAGAGGAGAGATTGGTTCCAGGCCTGAGAAGCAGCCCAGAGGAAGAGCAGAAAGACTTTGAAAGCAGAGCAAACGTTGAGAAAAATCACTCCACTGGAGTAACAGGCAAAGCTAGGTCAATGTCAGTAAGTGAGATTTCAAGCATTTTCTTGAAACACCCAGCAAAATCCTTCCCGGATGCTCTAAAAAGGATTTTAAAATAATCCATAATGAGTGACACTTGGCAACTCAAGAAACCAAAATCTACAGTGGCACTTCCAGTGGTGCTGCCCCACTGCAGTGTAACACACTCACTTGCCATCCTCCCCAGGGTGCCGCGAGGAGCAGCTAGTGCAGGCACAAAGCTTTGACGATAGGAAGCGCCATTGCCTTACTAAGCATCACTAAAATGATTCTTTCCCCCCACAAAGGATCCCAGGGTGCGAGGCTGGCCTTACACATACTGGCTTAAAGTGGTTTCTTTGATATGCAGCAGTGGTCCCCAAACTTTTCAGGGTCACCCCCCCTTACCCCAGTCTGTGCCCCACCCCTGTGTCACAGCTCCAGGGGTGACACAGATGGGAGTAAGGAGGCTGAGGCTGGGGCCACAGCCGGGGGCCCTGGGACAGGAAGGGCATGAGGCCAGGAGCAGAGCTGGGTTGTACTCCCGCCCTGACCCCCATGGGGGCTGGCCTAGGCCCCAACTACGCCCCCCCCCACGTTCCTCTGCATCCCCCAAGAGGAACGCACCCCACAGTTTGGGGTACTCTGATATATAGGGTTTAGTTTGGTTCAATGGCTGCACACCCCCACTATGCAAATTGTTCCAGCGCCCCTGAATGTCCCATTCTCCTCCCCTGGTTCAGGGCAGGGGGGGGCAGTCGCGCTGCCCACTCCTCCCCCGGCAGCAGGGCCGAAGCTCGGGGAGGGGGAGAGCGGCCTGTCCCCTCTCCGAGAACAGGGCCCAGGCGGGAGTGGGGTGGGGGGGCTCCCTGACCACCTGCCCCGGCAGCAGTTCTCCTCCATCAGCGCGTGACTCTACCCAAGCGCCGCCAGCACCGCGGGGCTGCTCCTTACCCGGGCAGCCAGGCCCGCGCGGGAGCGGCCAGCCGACGGCCCAGCGCCGCGAGCCGCCCTGCCATGGGAGCCGCCATCTTGCATCCGGGCCCCAGGACCCCGTCAGGCTGCCCCGGCCGCAGCCTGCGTTGCTATCTCTTGCCCGCCTGGTTGCCACTTGCGTGTGCAGAGGAAGTCGGTGCGCGCCTGCCTGCTGACTAGGGGCAGGCCGCCTTCCTGTTGCAGCAGGATATTGTTTTCCCCACTCTGTCACGCCCCCCCCCACCCACCATGTGTATTGCAGTGGAGTGAAATGTGGGCCTCATGCTCCTCTCACTGCAGTTTTACTCCAATGCAACGCCATTGACTTGGGTGGAGTGCATCCTGATTTACACCAGTGTGCAATCAGAACCAGGCATGTTGTCAAGTATCAGGGGGTAGCCGTGTTAGTCTGTATCTACAAAAACAACAAAGAGTCTGGTGGCACCTTAAAGACTAACAGATTTATTTGGGCATAAGCTTTCGTGAGTAAAAACCTCACTTCTTCGGATGCATCCGAAGAAGTGAGGTTTTTACTCACGAAAGCTTATGCCCAAATAAATCTGTTAGTCTTTAAGGTGCCACCAGACTCTTT
>NC_048311.1:20762312-20789297 GCF_013100865.1 Trachemys scripta elegans
CTCTTCCGATCTCAAGAAATCTGTAACGCACGGAATCCATGCCCCTGTCCATGTCCCCCCCCATCCTATCCATGCCCCTGTCCATGTCCCCCCTCATCCTATCCATGCTCCTGTGTCCCCCTGTCCTATCCATGTGCCTGTTGCCCCATATCCATGATTCCCTGCTTCTCTGCTCATGTCTCCCCCTCTGTCTAATGCTCCCATGCCCACTCCATGCCCTCCCGCTCCCTATCCAGTTCCCTCTCCCCTTCTGTGCCCGTGCCCCTGGCACCCACTTTCTGTCATCACCACCAACTTGCATGAAAAAAAAACCTCTTAGCAGCATGATGGGCTGGCTATACAGGTGTTTTCTCTGTGTGTAGATGGACAGAGCCTTCTGATCTCTCGCAGAAGGAAATGATTATATATGCAGTTATTATCATGCTAGTTGTTTTATAAATAATGTACCAAGCATCTGCCTGGAATAGGGCTTTCTAGTGCATTTGGGGTTTTATCCCATGTGTCTGTTTGTCCTTACTGCCCATTTCGGAGTCCCTGTCAGGTTATCTAATAGCCTGATGCTGTCTCTGCTGCCTTTCCCCCCTTCCTGCCCCCACCTAGAGTCATGCACAGTGTTTCCTCGTTGCTTTTAAATCGAAAGTCTCTAATAATTTCTGAGTATGTACTTGACCTGTCTTGTGCCTGTCCCCTCTTCTCCCAGTGCCTGCCGGCTATTCCACCTACTCGCCCCACTCAGTTTTGGCTTGTTCTCTCTCTCACTGCCTGGCTTTCTTCCCCATTCTCTGTCTGCCTCCCTGTCACTCACTCCCTGTCTCTTTCCTGCCACTGACTTCCTGTCGCTTCTCTTCTCAACTGTGCAGTCCATCCCTGTCGCTGAAGGGGATTGCCTGCTTATGGGGTAATACCAAGGAGGAACTTACTCTGTAGACTGGCTCTCTGCCAGAGCTGCGGGTGAGGGGGGGAAGGGGAAGGGGAGATGGGTTGTTATGTATTCACACTGGAGGAATAATTCTCCCCTCAAAATATCCCCACCAATAACTTGTCCAAATGAGGGTTCAGTGTGCTCATTGTGACTGTATGAGTGAAGCAGAAATCCAGAGCTGCAATTGCAGTGGGCACAACAGCAGGTCTGGCCTGTTATTTGGTGATTCATTTGTGAAGCCGGGAAATTCTTTACTCATTCCCCACCTCCTCCAAACTATCAGTTCTTTGGCTATAAAAGGTCAGTGTTCCCTTCTTCTCTAAATTTTCCTGTGCTTTGGAGTCTCATTTGCAAAGTATACTGTACTAGGTGGTCACACACTTTGTAGCTTTTGTAAGCTGAGCTCCTTGCATTCCTCCATTCCCTTCCACAGGTTTCTTGTGTGCTGCTTTCCCATCCCCCTCTATTTCAGGGATTCTCTGCAACCTCCTCTTGCCAGGGGCTCTGTATGATCCCCCATGCTCCCCCATTCTTCCTATGCCAGAGATCCCCATGCTCCCTCTGCCCCCCATGACTGGGGCCCCCTTCTTCTCCAATGCCAGAAGCTCTGTCCTCCCCCCCCCATTGCCCCCTCAGCCACATGCCAGGAGCTCTGTCTGTCCCAACTCCCCCAAGACCATTGTCCCCCATTTTTCTCCACTGTAGCAGGGATTCTGTGGGCCCTCCAATTTCCATGACCTTTATGTCCCGTTCCCCCATTCTGCCCTCCCATACTAAATGCTCTGTGTGCTCCCCCTACTCGTCCATGTGAGGAGCTCTGTGTGTTCCTTTATACTGCCCTTCCGCACACCATTATTATTTCTGTCTGGGAGGGAACGGGAAGTCATTCAGGGTGTCAACATGTTAAACTCTATTGGGAGGATGGACAGAGATGAGATGGGGGAGATAGTTTTGCTGGAAAGTGTTAATTGGTGTCATCAACTAGTTCTTGGATCTATAGACAATGACAGAGGTGGTTGAAGCAGTTGGGTCTCTTGACTAGCTGGAAGGAGCTCCATGTGCCTACCATTTCCTCCTTCCAGTTTTCTGATTTTCACCTGAAACAATAGGATTCTGCCCACTGATGCCTAGAACATACCCTGAAATTTTGGAATAGATCAGGTGCACCATTCAAAGTTATTGTAATAGATAGATGACAGAGAAATGCCATCAAGTTGAATGTCAGACCAATCTTCGCTTGGCCAATTACAATGTGCTATTTGTCATAGTCCACACCTATAGGAATTTCTCCATTAAATCAGTCATACCTAATACGTATTGTTGTAGCCATGTTGGTCCCAGGATATCAGAGAAAAAAGTGGGTGAGGTAATATCTTTTATTGGACCAACTTCTGTTAGTGAAAGAGACAAGCTTTCGAGCTACAACCTCACCCACCCTGTCTCTCTGATATGTTATTCAGTCATGTTACACCAGGGGGAAACCCCTGCCTTATTCAGAGCTATCATTTCACAGTAGGAATTACAGGCTTCAGATGAAATAAATTGAGTTTGTCTTTTAAAAAGATTTTATAACAGGAACTGTTACAGGCTTCAGTATTTGGAATCATATTTTTAAGGGCAAGTCACTCTATTCACAGAATCCTGGAAGTTTAAGATAGAAAAAGTCTTGCTTAGTCCATCTCCCAGCGAGTGCTGAACAGTTCCCAATTGTACGTTATTCTGTCCAATCTGACTTTTTTTTTTTGTTCCATGTTTGTACGGCGTCTAGCACAATGCGGTCCTGCTCCATGACTGAGGCTCTTAGGTGCTACTGCAATATAAATAAATAATAATAATGGTAATCATTTGTTTTTAAATGTTTCAAGGTCTGGGGCTTCCACCACTTCCCTTAGGGAGACTACTCCACAAGCTATTAGATCTTACTGCCTAGATTTTTCCCTTTCTTTATTTCATCCCATCCCACTTCTTCATTTATTTGTGTTACAGTGGGCCTAAAAGCCTCAACCAGGGTCCAGTACTGTACAAATGTAGAACAGAACATAGTCCCTCCCCTATAGAGTTTACAATCTAAAATCTATTACTCCTAGTTGTATCATCATATATTAGCTTAAATAATTCCTCTTCCACCATGGTGTTTACACTATTCAAATAGGTGTAGAATGTTATCATCTATCTCTGTAATTATGTCAGTTGTTTTTAGCTATTCGACTTTCCTTGTAAATCATTTCTTCCTGCCTGCTCATCATTTTGGCTGATCTTGTGAGCTCCTCACAATGTGTCAGTATCTTTCTGGCAATGTATTAATTGTAGCCAGTGACATACTCAGAAACACCCAGTCTCTCTCTTTTTCTCTCCCCAAAGAGAACTGATTAATGGAATACAGATCATGTATGAAAATATGTCTAATATGAAGGAAATTTTAGGTTGAGTAGCAGGAAAAGCTTCCCAACAGTTTGAATTTTCAGACTGTGAAAGTTGAGGGAGTGGTTGTCCTATGGCTTGGTCACTTACAACTAGATAGGGATATCACTAACTTCGGTGAGCCTGATTGGGGGCTGAGGGGAGGGCACATTTTTCATGGGACATAAGTGCGCTTGAAAGGATAATTTTTTTATCGGTAAATGTGGATTTCACCTCACATGCACAAACTGACAAAAATATTTCCATGGATGGTAATTGAAATGTACAGAGAGGCAAAGTAAGAAAAACACTGCTTGAGAACAGAATAGAGTTTGATTTAAGGATATTTACTTTGTATATTTTGACATGTAATATTTAAAATTTGCATTTTAATAGTTCTAAAGCTTTACCTTTTTGAATGGCAGTGTCTACTGTCTTTTAATAATTATTGTCTGATGACCCATATTGTCTGACGCTCCCCATAATTTCCCATAAGTGTGAACATTTAAATCAGTAAAAATAGAAAAGCTTAAAAATAAACATCAATATTATCCGTCTAAATTATCAACAAAAATGAAAATGGAATATGCCAAGCCTCGATATGAGACTTGAATGTTGCTTCCTAATTTAAAAAAATAAGTTTATGCTTGCTCACTGGTACAGTGACTCATGCTGGGCTGATTATAGAATCCTCCCATTGTAGAGGAGCCTAATTTGTTTTCCATTGGCCATTGAAGAAATGTATGTGGGCTAGTGGGGGGAGTCCGGGTGTCTTTGCCAAATGACACTCCCTCCCTCAGGGAAGCGGAGTTTTGGGAGGAAAAGGTCACAATGGAGATATGCAGGAGAGGTACCTGTTGCCTTGTGGCCGTTCTGTTGGATAAAGGTGAGGGGAATGTGTGCCATTGTATAACTCTTCATTACTTTGTGGTAATTGTGTGATTATGGGAGTGGGAAACTTGGCTGGGAAGCTGAATTACTTAGACTGTTTTTCTGATAACTTTCTATCAAAAAAAGGAGTGTTGTGTCAGATGCGAAGCTAGAGGATGTACCCATTGTGTCCTCGCTGAAGGAAGGGGCAAAATCCATACAGCGGTATGGACCAACCTCCCACATCAAGTAAAGGACAGAACATGGCTTGTGTTACCAGGAATTTTCTGAATCAGTGGCACTTGCCCTTCAACTGAGCGGCAGAGCCATTCTGTCATCAGATGGGAGTCACAGCTTCCAGTCCTCACACTGCAGCGGAAGATGTGCTTCAATATGTGATGACCCAGCATCTTTATCCTCTCTCCCCTCCCACTTTTGGCTGCTGGGATGACAGCGCTCTTCCTCTCCCTGCATGCGGTTCCACCTCCAGCCTTAGCGGAAATGGGAAGGGGAGGTTAATAAATGAATCTCAGTTGCTCCCATACAGCTGGATCCTTTTACTTAACACTCCCTGCTCAGTCTGATGCTCACATACAAGGTAGCTTATTTATATTATAGTTACCTCCATGATGTGCTCAACACTGTCCACACATATAGTAAATATATAGTGTACTGCCCCAGAGAGCTCATAATCTAAGAAGAGGGAGGGGGAAGAGAGATAAAGCCTACTATATCTGTGTGTGTAAATACTATCAACTATTTCCATGTTATCACCAGTTAGCATTCTGCTTATTCTACCTGGGATACAGAGAGAGTGAGAACACCAGACACATAGCTGCTAGGAGCTGAGGATCCCAATTCAAGCCCTCAGTCTGGTAATGGGCATCTAGAATATTGGCTTGTAAGTTTTCCTTCTTTCAGCAGAGAAGTAAAACAGTGAAAATATGAATAATTTATTAGACCATTACAATTCTCTGTTCCCCAGGGTTCCAAAGCATTGTTATATAAATGAAATAGGCACCCTTGGTTTACAGCTGAGTGTCACCTCATTAGTGTTTCAGGATTTAGAACAGCAAAGGAATGTTGAGTGGCTTTGACACTCAGATCAGGTATGAGACAACATTATTATACCATCAGATGTGACCCAAATGTTTCAGTGTCTAAAAGCCAAGGGACTGGATGGTGATGGGATTGTGGTAGTGTTATAGAGCCCTTTCCTCTAGGTGCTGGTTCAGATCTACCGAGGGCTGTTCAGGGCCCTACGTGTAATCAGTTGATAAGTTTTAGTTTGTGTCCTAGTAGACCAAGTGTTCACATGAAACCTGCTTCCACAACAGGTGCTATCTGGATCCTTGTTTGGCAGTATTAACAGAGAGGCCAAGGACTGAGAACCCTGAGGAGTAAATCTCTCCTCCTAGAGGTGATCCTTCCAGATCACGGTTGAGGCACATTAATGAGGCAAAGTGGGGAAGCTTGTTCTGCTGTTGCCTGCACTTTACCTGCTCTGTAAAAAGAGGACTTCACTCTCCAGGCCAGGACAGAATTTCTGATAGAGCATGTTGACATCTATGAAATAGGATATCATACAGGTATCACATTGATATTTATAGGGGGTGATTTCCTTATGTGGAATGTAAACTCCCCTAATGACGTCTCTCTTCTTGTTGGAATTGACTATCATGAGAGTTCTGAATATAAAACAACAAGGCTTGTGAGGTGTCTCCAAGCCTAAACTGAGAATATTCAACCCTCTGAGATTCCAAGACATGTTGGGAGAAGTCATTCAAGTTAAAAAGCAGAGCAGCTTTAAAATTAGTGACTACCGTGGAAATGTCATTTATGTTTCATTGCCCAGACCAGATCTCCCTCCTGGTGTCAGAATGCGCTGCCACCCAAATGTCCATTGGTTGAAAGGAATTAGTTGTTTTTTTTTGTAATAATAGAACATCCCATTGTATATTTCTTAAGTCTGCATTGTGCAAAGAGCAGCACAAGCTGGTGGCATTAGCAATGGAAGGGTGCTTTGGTACTCAGCCATACAGAATGCTGATTTGCTTGCATGAAGATAGCAGGCTGTCTTGTAAGCCCGGTTTTTCATGCTGCTGTCATGGTGTTTAGAAATTAAGGGCATGGTAATAAGGTTATAGTGTTTTTAACAAATACGTGTCACTGCAGCAACTACATTTTTAACTAAACTTTCTTGAGTTTAAAACACAGCTCGGTAGCTTAATTTAAAGACCAAGGGAAGCAGCTTTGTGGTATGTGCCCTTTTGCTCGCCCAGTGTCCCATAAAAGCCACTGGGGCTCAACCTGGGCACAGGGATCCACATATGTGAAGCATCTCACAAGATTGGGGCCTGTGAGATGATGGGAGCATTTTTCTGGGGAAAGCAAAGCCAAGCAAACACTGTAGGAATACAACAGCAAGAGGGTTCGGCTGCACTTTAAAACAGAAGTTTCAGTGCAGTCGTTTGACAATTGTTGTATTTATGCCAGTGGACCGGTGGAAGGATGTGTTTGAAATTAATGCTGATATTTAATGACAGTTTGTAGTGTAGTGTGCACTTAAACTTATTCTTTTACATTTGCATTTAAGACTACGGTACATGCACGTTTACCTCCTTTCCCTATGGTTTGATTTGCTGTAGTTCAGCTGGATTTGTAACATATTTTTTTCCCCATGCTATTGATTCCTGCTGTTGATAACTTAGTCATTGGGGGAAGGAGAGAGTCCGGATTGGTCATGCAAAACTGCAGCAAACAAATTTCCGCTCTACTACATCATGCCTCAGTTGGCTCTGCTGTAAAATTAGGTTGAAGCAGGAGACTCTGCCACTGAAAACCCATTGCTGTCTCTGAGTTGACCTATCTGGAGCAGATAAATTCTTAACAAAAATAGATCTCAGTAGCTTCAGTATTCTGCAATCTGCTTCTCTGTGAGCTAGGGCGTATCCCAAAGTAAGGGTTTGGCAAACTGGATTGTGAATCTCATTTCCAGTAAGAAATGCAAAGGCAGCTAATAAATTCTGTGGTATTCCAAGAACAAGGCATCAAAGGTAAAGGATCTATGTACTGTGTTAAACCCCAGATCCTGCAATTTGTACACATGCAAAACTCCCAGTGACTGCAAAGGGAGATTTGCATACAACAGGACTGAAGGCTCTGGCCCTAAGTAGTTCAATATTATAAATGGACAAAGGGGAGAAAGACAACATTGCAAGCCTGCCTAGCTGGGGTAAGACTGTGAGGCTGTTCTCTTCTGTTCAGTAACTAGAAAATACTGAATCTGTAAGTACTTGAGCTTCATTGCCTGGTTCTGCAAAGAACTGTGTTAGGTGTTTTGCTAATTTTGGAGTGGCCTGATTTGACTTTGACACTCCTTCCTAACTAAGCACCCACAGATATATGGGAATGGAAATTGTGAACTCATTTCTCAGTTTTGATGGGCAGCAATTGACACTTCTCCCTCGGAAAGGCCAATTAATCTGCTTCTTGTTGTGTTTTGATAATGTGTGTTCTCTATTTTTATTCTTTTTACTAAAGATAAAGCCACCAACCCGTCTAACAGGCAAGAAGATTGGGAGTACATCATTGGGTTCTGTGACCAGATCAACAAAGAACTTGAAGGGTGTGTGTCCAAGTCCGTCAGACTTAGTGTTGTATTTTAACATTCTCAATTGAAAAAAAAATTTATGTCCAGGTGTTGATGTTTTATATTTGTAAAGTCTGCTGATATTACAAGGAAAACATGAACATAAAGGAAGCAGGGTAATGTGGAAGCATATAGCAAAGCTCTTCCTCTTTGAAAAGCAACATGATCTGAGCACAGGATTGGGTGCCAGGAAAACATGAGTTCTAAACCTGCCTTTGACACTGACTGCTTCTCTGGCCTTGGGAATCTTTCCTAACATCTCTGCCTCAATTTCTCAATCTGTAAAATGGGGATAATAATCCTTATAATTTATTTTCATAGACTATTTCATAGAATCATAGGACTGGAAGGGACCTCAAGAGTTGTTCTAGTCCAGTCTCCTGCACTCAAGGCAAGACTAAGTATTTATCTAGACCCTCCCTGACAGGTGTTTGTCTAACCTGCTCTTAACCTCCAATGATAGAGAGTCCACAACCTCCCAAGGCAATTTATTCCAGTGTTTAACTACCATGATAGTTAGGAAGTTTTTCCTAATGTCCAACCTACACCTCCCTTGCTGCAATTTGTATATATTGAGTGATCTCCATTCTGACTAAGCCATTCACAAGTTGAGTTACATCTTTAAAAAACTTTATAACAATAACTAATGAACCCTCATGAGTCATGGCACTCCTGCAAAGTAGGAAAGTATTATTCTACCGCAGACAAAGCAAAATGAGGCACAGAGAAGGTTCAAGGCCACACCATGAAACATTCACTGAAGCAGGATTAGATCTCAGGAATTCCTGGTTACCAGTCTCATGCACAGCCCATATGCACTAGACTATATTCCCTTTTTAAATGTGTAAACACCCCAGTTTACATAGATGCTGTGAGGATTATTTTGTTAAAGTGCTTTGAAGATATCAAGCTATAGAAGGGCAAAGTGACATTTCCTTTTAATTTTGTGATACCCTACTTGTCTAATTAGAAGATTTTGTGAAAGTCTAGAAAGTCCTAAAATCCCTGTGTCTGTTTTATTTATAATGTGACACCTTGGTTTGTTTCAGTCCACAAATAGCTGTGAGACTACTGGCTCATAAAATCCAGTCACCTCAGGAATGGGAGGCAGTCCAGGCCTTGACAGTAAGTAGTCCTTACCTCCTCTCTCAAAGCCCAAAGCCAAGCTGGGCTCTTCAGTGTGGAATTTAAGGGGTGGGGGGGTGATACCTCCTGTTCAGTGGGGTTATCTAGTACCATTATTCCTGTGCTCACTGAAACTGACACAGTCAACTCCTTAATTCTCCTTCTCTGCAAGGGGATGAAGACTGAGAAAAAAGGATACTTGACTCGTGTAACTGAAGCATGGAGTTAGTTTACTAATTGCACTGGAGCCAGAAAATCTCAGTTTCACTCTTGATCCTTTTGTTTGTTACCTTCAGGGAGGTTTTTTTCCCCCACCGCTGCCACTTCCCAGGAGATGGCTTCTCAGCGTGCTCTGTCGAGATTGGGGAAGCTGCCTGTTTCGATAACTTCACAGTTAAAGAAGTGGGGTTCAAGCCTTGTGTCCTTGGGCGGAAGTTCCTCTATCTCAATGAAATGTGACCCTTACCTGTCACCTGTTCTAGCTGGGGCCTCCCTTAGAGGAAAGCAGCTGTGTTATTTCTCTGGGTTTGGGGTGTGTTGATTTCACCGCCTGTTTCTATTGCTTGAACACAGGTGCTGGAAGCTTGTATGAAGAACTGTGGGAGAAGATTTCATAATGAAGTAGGGAAGTTTCGGTTTTTAAACGAGTTAATAAAAGTTGTGTCTCCAAAGGTCAGTCTTTAAGCTATTTTCTATCCCTCTGTGTAACAGTCTGGTCTTTCTAAAACCACAAGTAGCTCCCAAAGCGTGCAGCACATTATCTGCCTCACTGTGTGAATTAGTCTGTAGCTTTTGTTTGCTGGGTGTTTGCACTCTGATTACTAGCTCTCTTAGCAAGCAGCAGTTGTTTTCCCATTGCTTGTGCAATACTTAGCATTGCTCATTTCCTTAATGTGGTGCAAGGACTTTTAGACCTTGTGTTACTCATTTTGTTGAAACATGATCATCAGCAGGGAGGAATTGTGATTCAATGGTTAGAGCAAGGAACTAGGAGTTGGGGCTCCTGGATTTGGTTCCTGGGTCTGCTACTGACTTGCTGTGTTGTCTTAGACAAGTCGCTTAATCTCTCTGTGCATCAGTATGGCAGGCAGATAATCTTATGTACCTTATAGGGATATTTTGGGGCTTGATTCATGTTTGGAAAGCATTTTGAGATTCTTTGGTGAAAGATGATGTCAGTGCAAAGTATTATCATCACCATCATTTTCTTAAGACAAAAGCTACTGGACACTAACAGGAAGTTTGATCCATCTTCCATTGAAGTCACTGGCAAAGCACCTACTGATTTCACTGTGGGGAGGATTGGGCCCAGAGCATCCCATTTAGCCATGGTATAACTCCAAACTGAATTTGGCTCATGTTGTCTCAGGCAGATGGAGATAAGATGATGTTTTATCCTGAAACACAATGTAAATGTTACTTTAAAGAGGTGAGGGAAGTTTTTGTCTTGGTGAACTGCATCTTGTATCAATGTAGTTAATGATGAGTGCTCCTGGCCATCTGTGTTATGAAACTGTATCCCAGATCAGCACAGACAGGATATTCATAGTCCCATCTAATGTGAAAACAGACTTTAATGAGCACCCAATGAATTCCCATATTGAGTGTTGGTTTATTTCTTTCTTTATTTTTTTTACAAAGAAAAGAGAGCGAGAGAGAGATTGACATGTTTTCCTTTCTCTCTCCCTCTGTCCCCCCCTCCACTCCCTCCCAGTACCTGGGAGACAGAGTCTCAGAGAAGGTGAAAACCAAAGTTATTGAGTTGCTGTACAGCTGGACAGTAGCACTGCCAGAGGAATCCAAAATCAAAGATGCCTACTACATGCTGAAGAGACAAGGTGGGAAGCAGCTTCTCATTCGTGCACCCTACATGTTTAAGCAGGAATGTCACAAAGAGGGGACACTCAAGAAGGCAGCCTCTATCTGGGGGCAGGATTTGTTCAATCAGATGGTAGAAAAGACCTTGTCTACATGAGAATTTTACACTGGTTTAACTTAAATTGGTTTTTAAGCTGATTTAGTTAGTGCAAACCCCTGTGTAGACACTTGTATTTTAGTTTGAGTGGCTTATCTTGATTTAGCTTAAGCTGATTCCTAATCAATTTAAACTAAACAAGCCTGGTTTAAACCAAAATGAGAGCATCCGCACAGCCTCATGCACCAGCATAACTAAATTGCTTTAAAATTGCACTTTAAACTGGTGCAACTTTTTCACATAGGCAAGGCCTAAAGCGCTCAGAAGAGACGCTCATAGCTTCAGCACAGAGAGTCTGCCTTCAGAAGCCTCTATGAGTATAATGCAAAGTTAAGGATTTTGTGGTGGGGCCTGGCCATGAAACTTGATCCTTTCTCCAACTATTGGCTAGGAGTCTGTGGATACCACATTCTGCATTATTGTTCTCCGCTTGTCTGCTCTGCCTCCCAAGCTGAAGATATACATGGCTTTGGGTTTGCACAAAGCAGGATTACATGGGACCTTACATTGGGGTTCCCAGGCCAATGTGAAAGGCGAAAGACCCAGAGTGGAGAGCTATTGATTATACCTGTCGGGTACAGAAACTGTAAGGATGTGGCAAACTAACCCTTGGAGTGTTGGCCTTTCCCTAAGGAAAACATCCCTCAGTTCACCAGATAACATGCACAGGGATTTTGCTGCTGTATTAATCCTCACTGAAATATCCTTCCATCCCAGTGTTCAAAGACCTGGGCTGCATGTTCCCTCTGAACCCAGTATGCGAACAGCAGTGCTGCACCCTCTCTGTGCTGCCTGTATGCAGATAGTAGCACTGTCCTGAGTGCCTGCAGGTACAAACCTACTTTGTTTTCTCTTCTCTCAGGTATTGTTATGTGTGACCCTGTAATTCCAGTGGATAGAACCCTGATCCCCTCTCCACCACCTCGCCCCAAAAACCCTGTGTTTGATGATGAGGAGAAATCCAAGGTAAAGTGAAGGCTGGAATCTTAATACCCACCAACAAAACAGAACAACTTTAAGTAAAAGGAAGTGTTCTGACTCAGCTCTAATCTGCTGGTATGTGGGCCTGATTTCACTCGGACTGTGGGTTTGATTCTTACCACCTGGAGACTCAGAGTTGAAATCCTGAGTGAGAGACCATCTCAGTGTTGTCACTATCTGGCCATTTCTAGTTAAGTCGCTCTCCAACTGCTGCAATGGAGGAGAGGAAAAGCTTTTCACCTTTCTGCACCGGGAGGAACTCTTGTCTAGTATCAGAAAGTCTCCAAGATCCCAGTGGGCTTGTACTGTATGTGAATGAAAATGTGGCAATTTAACAAAAAACAAAATAGCAAATCCATGAATGACTCCTACGGAAGTTACTGTTGCTGAAAATGCAAAGTAAGCTGCTTTGACCTCAGTCTGCTTTCTCTGAACTGCCCACTTCCCTTTCTCCAGTGCAGCAACCATTGGATACATGATCTTTCTGCCTCCCTTTAATAAGAGACTACTTTTTCCTAAAAAGTTCTCTTCTCTTCTTACAGCTTTTAGCCAAACTGTTAAAAAGCAAAAACCCAGATGACTTACAAGAGGCGAACAAGCTTATTAAATCAATGGTAAAAGAGGTAAGAAAAAGCAATAGAATTATTTAAGGAAACCCCTGTAGGAATTATCATTATCATGGGCTTGCTTTGTCATTTGTAAACTTTTTAACACTAGCTGGTACATAGCTTTAGTGACTCGTGAATGGCGGAATCGCTGGATTTGTTCTTTCACTCTCCATTAGTATTGAACTAGTTCAACTATTTAAACCGGCCTGCTCATCTGTGCTTGAAGCTTTAGGGACTGAATGACTCAAGGGAATTAGCAATGAGGTCTAAAACCTTTCACCTTTAGGGTTGCCAGTTCACATCCAGTCCGTAGTAACTGAAAGTTGATATCATCCAGTGGCTGTTGGGTGGGCTGTGTGAAATTAATTTGTTGGTGAGTCTCATTCTGGGTCCCAGTTAACAGGTGTTTGCATCACGAAACCTCTATAGTTGGTTCCCTAGTTGGAAGATATAGCAGAAAGGGCAAGGATCAAATGGACCATGGGGAATGAACTACCTTCTCACCCCTCAAGGGGGCAGTCTGCATCAAGGATTGGTGAGGGAGAAGCTTGAAGTGCTGCTGTCTTTGTAGGATCTGATCTGTGGATATAGAGGACTGTCTCTAGGGTTTTCAATCTGGCACTTATCGCAAGTTGTCTACATGCACATATATATCCCACCCTAACTATTACTGAAATTGTGATGTGTCCATCCACTCCAGTATCCAGGTGTCATGGGGTTCAAGTGACCCAGTGTTGTTCTGGCAAGGAGAAATACAGTTTCTAATTTGGAGAGAATACAAGTCACTGGAATCTCTTTTCTATATAAATTAGCCCTGTCCCCATGCAACTCTAGGCATCACATTGGAGGGGGTCTCCCTTATTTTTGGTGGAGAGCATGGATGCCTAATTAGAATGGGTTAGACATTTTCTGACAGAATGTTTTTGGAATAGAAATGTCCTTTTGTTGAAAGTGAATCCTTTTGCAGAAACGTGTTGATTTCAACAAAATTTTGTTTAGGGAAAAAACAGAACGGAGCATTCCAATATTCCAATTCTAACTCTTCAGAACAGAATGGTTTGATTTTCTATTTTGAAATGCCTTTTTGTTTACTTTTTTAAAATTTTATATTGTATAATATAACATTTTAAAAAGACAAAATTAGAACAAAACGTTTTAATTTTATTGAAACAAAACATTTCAGTTCACCCAAAACAATTTTGTTTTTCAATTTCTTTCACAAGAAGTTTTGAACTTTTTTTGGTTTTGTTCTGTGTCAGAATGGAAGGTTTTTTTGAAATGGCAGAATTTCCAGCAAAATAGAAAATCTGGTTCCTGCCCAGCTCTATTTCAAAAACACATCAGCATTTCATCTGATGCGACTCACAGCTGAGCTCCTGCTGTTGAGATCTGTGGGAAGACTCACTCTTCTCTTTTTCGGTGAATGACCACTTCGTCAGATGCATGCATCCGACAAAGTGGACATTCACCCACAAAAGCTTATGCTCCAATACATCTGTTAGTCTTAAAGGTGCCACAGGACTCTCTGTTGCTTTTTACAGATCCAGACTAACATGGCTACCCCTCTGATACTCTTCTCTTTTTGTTTCAAACCTTGAAGGATGAGGCTCGGATCCAGAAGGTGACAAAACGCATGCACACTCTAGAGGAAGTGAATAACAACGTGAAGCTGCTGAACGAGATGCTTGTTCACTACAGCAAAGAGGACTCGTCAGAGGCTGATAAGGAGCTCATGAAGGTGAATACAAGCTCATCCTTCTGCATAGGAGTCCTTCAGCATTTCCTTCTTCCAGACTTTATGGAGCTTTACCTTTGCACAAAGATGCAAATATGCAGAACAAAGTGATCAATGATATAAAGCGCAGCGATCAGAGCTGAGAGCAATCAATGGGAACGATCAGCTGGAGGTGATAATACTATGCACTTAACACTTTTCAGCTGATGGACTCAAAATTCCTTGTAAAGAAGCAGGTACTATCTCTGTTTACAGGTGGTGAAAGTGAGCGCACCAAGAATGCATGACTTGCTGAGATCACACGGTGTGTCAGTGGCAGAATCAGGAAGCTACATTTTCTGATTCCCAGTGCCACTGGCCATGCTGCTTGTGGTGGAAATAGTCATCTCCCAAAGCACCATAGTCAAATAAACTTAAAATCTTTGATCCAAACAACAAAGGTTTCCTTCCCTTCAGGGGAAGAGCTTGTAGACACTGTATTTAATGGAGAGAGCACCAAGAAAATAATAACCAAAAGGGACTAATCGAACACCTGAGGTGATGATAAAAAACAACAACAACTAATTCAGAAACTTGCCCTTCCTTGAACCCATCTCCACCAGAGTGGAGGTAGTGACCTGTGTGCTCATGGACCACCTCCCTGGACTGAAGACAGGAATTTTGGTTATGGCACTGGGCTGGGACTAAGGAGATCTGGATTCAGTTCCCAGCTCTGACTTTGAGCAAGTCATGTGGTTTCTTGTGCCCAGTTCCCCATCTGTAAAATGGGGATGACGATACTTCCATTCTCCCAATTAGATCGGAGGCTCTTTGGGGCAGGGAGTGTACAGGACCTAGTACAATGGGACCCCATCCTCATTTGGGGTCGTAAGGAGCTACTGTAACAGAGATGATGATAAAAATAGTCCAGCATATGGAGTATAAAGAGAATTAAGTATAAATGGCGATAGCATGGAGGACTGATGCTATCAGTGGCATGCCGTGACGTTTGTAGTAAGACATGCAACAACTCACTTGCATGCCTTACGTGGTCCAAAATGGTGTCCTCCATGCAGCATGACCTTCCAAGTACAGCAAGATTTACAAAATGGCATCCCCCTTTGGGGCTGGACAGAATAGTCCTGTGAGCCGCCAGTTGGACAACGCACAGCCAGCTGGGCATGTAGTGCGTGCCTTATGTACATAGCATACCACTGGCTGATATTCATCTTTATTATAATGAGAATGTAGATCGGACTTGGTCTCCTTATGCTGATAAAAAGGTGAATAGCTCCCTGTAGAGCTGGGAAAGGGGAATTTGGACACCCAGTTGGACCAGCACTCGCATCAAGAAAAGACGCTGGGTCTCCCTTCATACTGGGACTTCCATGCAGATGAATTATTTCATGCTGACTGCAAGAGCAGGGTTTGTTGCTGTCGATGGCTTTTGGCTGATAAGACCCTTTCTCCTGATCTCTCTTCCCAGGAGCTCTATGAAAGGTGTGAAACCAAAAGACGGACGTTATTCAAACTGGCCAGTGAAACAGAGGATAACGACAGCAGTTTGGGTAAAACAACCATCTCCCCTTTTTGGTGGGGAGGGTATGTGGCTTAAGAAGGAGATTTCAGCCAGGCTGGTGTGACCAGTAGCTGTGCAGGGATACAGCAAGAGGGCTATTAATGTTACGTTACTTCTTTCTGTGCCTCCATGGATGTGTCCGGCCTCTAACAGGCGGATAAAAACCCAAGGCCCTTAAAGCTTATGATCTAAATTAGAGCAGGGCCCTGGCAGTAAGAATTGATAGGGAGGGAGGCTGTGTGGGAAACGATCTCATTGAACACAAGGTAAGGGGATACGTCTCTCAGAGGAGGGGAGATGTCCTTATGGGAGCTAATCACTGAGGAGTTGTTGTTATTTATTACGTCAGTGCCTCAGGGCCAGTTGAGAATGGGGCCCCGTTGTGTGAGGCGCTGCACAGACAGCCCCTGCCCTAAAGAGCTTGCAGTCTAAATAATGGATTGTTGTTGATGATGATGATTGAGTGTCCAAAGCAGTAGAGAGAGCCAAGTGACTGAAATCTCTACTGGAGTTTTTGCCTCTCTCCCACATCTAGGGGATATTCTGCAGGCCAGTGACAATTTATCCCGGATAATAAATTCCTATAAAAAAATAATCGAGGGTCAAGTCATCAATGGTGAAGTGGATATCCCGACACTGTCTGCAACAGAAGGTGAGTAGCCATCTGTTCTGTTCGGTTTTGAATCCTGTCATTTTGAATTTCCTCCTGTGAAGGGTGTCCAAATAATTGCAGTAAAGGACAGTATTATCAGCTGTTTGGGCTAAAACCTGTCCAGGTAGGAATGACAAATCATCTCCCAAACAGCACACGGATGAACATACGGATGAGTTTATAATTCTGGCCACCGGTGACAATGCTTTGACTTGGAAGGTTCCGCCATTTCCACAGCTGGCTTTTTAATAATGAAACCTTATGACTTGTGACGTTCTGACTAAGCAGACCTGCATCTGAGCTGGGCTTTCCTGTCTGGATTACTAACAGTTGATATGGAATGCAACATTTTAGTTAGATTATTCAACCGTCCTGGCCCCACCTGAAGGGTTAAATACCAGCAGGGGAGAAGTTAACATATATTTAATGTTTATCTTGTTCTCTGTGCTTAAATGTAAGGTTGGGAGCATTATCTAAGGGATTGGAGCAGGGTCTGCGAGTCAAGGGATGTGGGTTCTGTTTCTGGCTCTGCCAGCAACTCAGTGTGTGAATTTAGGCAAGTCTCTCAGTTTCCCTATCTGGAAAATGGGACTAATACTACCCACTTCTCTGGGGTGCCATGAGGCATAATTATTGTTTGGAAAACACTTTTAAGATTCTTGGATGAAAAACATGAGGGAAATGATCGTTGTACAGAATGGTGTCCCTTGTCATAGGGAAGGGCCAGAATTTGGTTATGATGAAATTGAAGGGGACTCTGGACACAGGGAAAGCCTGTAGTTCTCTTTGGCTCGCTAGTAACGCCTTGATTGACTGCAACCTGTGCTGCCTGTTGTCACCACACTGGGTCTCCCAAGTTCTAGCCAGAGCTATGCAGGCATGGAAAGGATTGCCAACTACACTACACACAGTCCATGCAGTATTGAGAGCAGTGGCTGGATTGGGCTCCTCTTTTTATACAGAAGTTTCCTAACTATACAGTGTCCAGCTCAATAGCAGTTTAACAGCAAATACTCCAGTGGAAAGCCTCTAGGTGTCCTCTCTTCTGAAGAGTCAGAAATTCTGATCAAAAGAGAAAGCCTCTTACCCAAAGCATCATCTGTGGTAACTTGGCCCTGGATATTGTCTTCACATGGTTCAGAGCCTTTGCTCCAGCTGACTGCAGTCCCTCTTATAACTTTTCTCCCCATCTCTGCAGGGAGTGATCCCGCCAGTAATCTCAGTGCGCTCATTGACCTTGCTGGCATGGACGTCTCCAGCACCCCACCACCGCCGATGCCACTTGAAACACTAACGCCAGCACCAGCACTAGTGCCGACACAAGCTTCATCAGAAATCCCCATCCTCCCACCTCCTCCCCAAAAGTTTGGTCACTCACGGAGCCGGTCCTCCAGCCAAGTAGAAGCTCCTCTGACTCATCAGAGCAGCATGGCCAATTCCCTCTTCTTGCTGGATGAGGAGCTGCTGTGTTTAGGTAAGAGGCTGGTGTGGCTAGGGTGTGTTCTGGGGAAAGGGTTTTATCATGGAGCTTGGTTCTAGAGCTGGGCAGCAGAGAACAATGTATTAGTACTAGCCATAGATTGTCAATTCTGTAGTTTATTATTCTGGTTTGTTTTGGATGTCGTCATCCAATGGACACCTAAAAAGTTCCCTCCACTGAGTGGCCCTGCGAATGGGAATTTGGCAGTAGGCTAAAGTTAAAACCTCTGGAGGCTCCTCCTGAAATCAGGGGTAGGTCACAAATGCAGTGAGTTTGCTGTAATCCCAGTCTAATCCCTACAGATGCTTGTCCACATCAGAAAACCACCACCACGCTTCGTTACAAGTTTCAGGACTAAAATAGCAGTGGGTGCTGTGATTAGGAGAAAGTGCATTAGCAAATCTGCCTACGGCAGCCTGCACAGTACATGCCTTTGGGTCTCTGTTACTGAATAACAGGGGATGCTACAGGTCAGGAAAGAGGAACATTGGAAGTGCTGCATGGAGAAGCTTGCCTGCGTGTGCAGGACATGTCTGCATGAGATCTATGAGCCTGTGGCTGATCATTGCAATGGAACATGCATGTCTCTTTCATCAAGCTTTCAAACTGTTACAGAGTTGAACTGAGTAGTTTTACCACAGTGGTCAAACACCCTATAGTAGGTAGGAGGGGGTTAGGAAAACTAACCATCTAGCTCCCCTTCTTACTGCCTCTTGACTTTAATGTTGAGAATTTTTGCAATTTTACTCCAGTTTCCATATCTTTTCTTCGGCATTCAGGCTTGAATGACCCAGCCCCCGGTGCAGTGAAAGAGTCGACTGAAAACAAGCAGTGGAATATGTTCCAGGTATGAAGAGAGGGATTTATTGAGAGAGAGACTGTCGTTGCGGGAGGTCTCTGAGCACTCTCGATGTTGCAGTGGTGGTGCTTTTGCCATATCCTGGGGGAGTGCTCACACGCAGGCCAGAGACGATAACTGTTCCAGACGTGAAGACCTGTGTCTTGCCTCTGGCCTTGTGTAACTGGGATATCTGAACCAGTACAGAGAAGATCTCTCTGCTTTCACTTTCCTTCTTTGTATGTGCTGCTTTTTAGTGTGTATCTCAACAAAGCTTGATACCAAAGCTACCCTCTCCCATGGGGAGGAGGCCAGTAAGTCTAGACTGAATAGAAACACAAGGGATGCACCCAGTTTGCAAGGGAATAGTTGTATTCTGGACTGAATACACTCGGAGGCCAAAGGCAGAGTCCATCGTCCCACGAGACTGGGACTGCTGAATGAAGAGGTAGTACCTTTCAGTTGTTGCTGCACTGAAATGTACTGTCCATCTTCTCTCGCCTCTGCTCTGGCTATTTACTCCTGAGGGCATTCTCTGCCAAAAAATTAAAAATTCTGCGCCAAAAAATTAAAAATTCTGCATACAATATTTTAAAATTCTGCAAATGTTATTTGTCAAATAAATGTGGAGGCTCCAGCGTGGCATTGGGGAGCACAGGCCACTGGCTGCCCAGAGGTGGGAGATCACTGTGCAGCTCCGGCTCCCCCCCCCAGCCCCCCCACCGCTGGGACATGGACTCAGCAGTGAGGCTGCACTCAACCCTGACACAGCGCAAGGACCCGGCCTGCCACAGAAACACCCCAGGGCCCTGTCCCTCAGTGCCAGGTGCACCAGGGAGACTCAGCAAGGCAGGATCCAAGTGTGGAAGGGCATAGTGTGGGGGGATCCAGGTGCGATTTGAGAGGATTCTGTGCAGGGCAATCTGGGTGTGGGCGGCTCAGTGGGGGATCCGGGTGCCGGGGGGATCTGGATGCACAGGGTCTTGTTGGTGATTCTGGGTGCAATGGTAATGGGACTCTGCAGGGGGGGGTCCAGGTGAAGGTGGTTGGGGCTCAGCGGGGTGGGGGTTTGGTGTGGGGGGGATAGAGCTCGGCAGAGGGGTCTGGGTGTGAGGGGCTCGGGGGGGGGGGGGGGTCCAGGTGCAGCTGGTTGGGGTTCGGTAGAGTGGGGATCCGGGTTGGGGTGGTCCAGGTGCAGGGGGAGTGGGGCTCATCGGGGGGGTTCTAGGGGCAGGGGGTGGTGAGGCTCGGCAGGAGGGTCAGGGTATGAGAGGGTCTGAATGCACGGGGGTTGGGCAGATGGGGGAGCAGGTCCCTGTACAGGGATCCCTCCCCGTGCAGCTGAGGAGCGATGGGTGCTGGAAGCACGGGGTAGGGGGTGGAGGGGGAGTTTGCAGAGCTTTCTACAGCTGGGGGAGAAATATGGGGGTGGGTCTGACACGGCCCCGGATGCTGTGCAGGGGAAGAGGAAGTCCCGTCCTTCCCAGCCCAGCCAGGACTAGCAGCTGAGCCCAGCGCAGGGTAGGAGCCACCAGCCGGGTCTTCCCCAGTCCCGCCCCCTGCCCAAAGTGATTTACCTCTCTGCTGGCTGCCCTGGGCACCCAAAAAATATTGCTGGGGAAGGTCGCATGACCGCTCCTGTGGCTTCCCTTTGTTTCCCTGTCAGAAAATCATTTTTCTGCATGGAAGCAAATTAATCTGCAGGGGACATCATTTCTGCGCATGCGCGGTGGCACAGAATTCCCCCAGGAATAAGCTATTGTAAGTTTCTCTGCTCTGTTAGGATACTGCCCTTAGGACTCCCCATCCAAATGCCCATAATAAACATGGCCACCTCAACTTCTGCCTCCCCACCTAGCTCCTGTCCACTAGTAGTATCCAGTCCAGCACAGCACCATATGCTGTCAAGTAAACCAGAAATTGGATGTAGTCCAACAGATGCAACATACTCTCCTGCTTGCCATTAGCTTCCTCCCCGTCATGTCCTAATGGGTGAGGCTTATCTCAGTTGCAGTTATAGTGGTATCTAAGGCCTGGCAGGAATTAATAACATGCACCTGTCCCCTCTGTTGCAGAATGACCAGATGGACCTGGACTTCTTTAGTCCGAACCTGGTGACTGTCGCCTGCAGTACTGCAGTGAACCCTCTTCTTCATCATCACACGTCACAGTCTGTGTGTGGAACATCAGCGCCTTCCACTTTCACAGCCTCTCAGACTGTTTCTAATATCCCTGCACCTAATACAGCCCCGTTCTTGTTCTCTGCTGGACCAGCAGCCCCTCTGGGCCCGCCGAAGGCTCTGCCAGCTACCCCCCGGTACCTCAGTTCAGCCATGGGAGGCAATGCTTTGCATAATATGGATGCACTGGGACATCTTCTTGAAGAGGCCAAAGGGTAATAGTCCTGGATTTTGCTTCCTCTCTCCCGTTTGAAAGTTACCCTTGCTACAGCTATCAGGTTTGCAATGAGGAAGTCCTGTTTCTCGCTCTAGTTTGATGGAAGTTTACTGTTGGATAGTGATGGTCTTACATTTATTTAGCATCTCTCCTCTTGAAGGATCTCAAAGCACTTTACAAACTGATATACAAACTATACCCAAAGGTCACTGACCCACCACTGAAAGGCAGCCAGCTTGGTGGTGAAGCACAGCAGCTGCTTTGCACTGCACAGCTACACAATGGTTTAGGTCGGCAGATTGGTAAGTTGGCCAGAACACTGGAGCTAACAGGGCCTACTCTTGTGAAAAGTGCCCTGAGATCCTTAAATGACCATAAGTGACCAGGACCCTCGTTTTCATCTCATCCTCCAGCAGTATTGGGTCCCAGCACAATGCTGAGGCACTGGCTCATTGCTGATTTGGAGAGGAGTGACACCTCCCAAATCACCATCACTCCCTGAAACATTGTGGTTTTCTGTGTAGTGCTCGCCCAGCTCAACCCTGCTCAGCACACAAAACTTTACAGTGTCATGACACCATGGTACGATTGCAGGCCACTGCTTTCACTCTAGATCACTTGATTGAGAGAGATCATGTGATCATTACCTGTTAGGTTCACTCCCTCTGGGGCACCTGGCATTGGCCACTGTCGGCAGACACGATACTGGGCTGGATGGACCTCTGGTCTGACTCAGTATGGCCATTCTTGTATTCTTAGTGATTTGCCATTGTCTCTAGTAGTGCGGGAGATGGAGTGAAAGCCTGCTTCACGCTCAGTGCTGTCACTGCCACTTCTGCTAGCCAATATAGTTCTTAATTTGCCACTTCTGTTTTTGTCTCCCTCCTAGGACTTCAGCCCAAGTGAAGTCAGCGCCCTCGGTATTCCACCCTGGGGTTACCTTGCCAGCCACTGTCACCTCTGCCCCTTTAATATCCACCACAGGATTGCCAGTTGCTGCTCCAGTGGCCTCTACTGTTCCTTTTCCAAGCAGCTGCACGGCTGGTTCAGGAAGCCCTCTCTACCAGCCAGCTTCATTCCAACAGCAGGGCAGCCCCCTGAAAGGGCCTGACGCTTCTTTGGCCAATGTCCATGTTCCATTGGAATCCATTAAACCCAGTAAGTCTCTCAGACCCTTTTCAGCCTGCTCCGAACCCTGGACTGTCGCTGTTCCAATACTCCTACTCTCAGACACTGTCAGTTAGCAGTACAGGGCCAAATTCTCTCTGTAGCACCCAGACAATACTGAAGCATGTCTATGGGGTTGCAGGGATGGAACCGAGAGGAGAATCCAGCCCTTAGCACAGATTGCATTTAGGGAGGCTATGCAACTAGTTCTGGTTGTAGCTTTCGGGTTCCCAAGGATGGGGCTGTTGGCAGTTAAGCATGGAATGGACTTTCTTTCATTTGGACCTGCCCTGCCCACAGCACAATATGTGCAAAAGATTGCAGGGTCTCAGGCCAGGGTTTTATGGCCATCTTCTTCCAACCAGCAAGAGAATTAAGAGGTCTTTAAGTCCCTTAATTTGAAACTACTGTTTCTCCTTGGAATCCCCTTCCTGTGTTCTCTGTACACTGCCGCACGTGTACAATCGAGCTGACAGTTGCCTCTGAGACTGTGCTGCCACTTACAGCGCTGGAGTGCTCTGAAACACCACACTGCAAACCATGGTTAGCTTTGAGCCAGGGTCCCTACAGTGTAGCAGTGCTGTCATCTTGACACACACCCAACTGTGCTTCTTGCCTGTGCTACTGCCCTTACACACCTCCACTGTGTTTTACCTAAAACCACCCGGCTGTGTCAAAGCCCAGTCCAGCCCTGGCTAAGCAGGAGAGCAACACGCAGGGTGTCTGTTCTGATGAGGAGGCAATTGGCCTTTGGATAAAGTAGGTTGTTCTGTCAGCTCTGTTGCATTCAGAGCACAAAACATTTTGCTTCTGAAGTGGGTTCTAAACCGGGGAAAGCTTGTTGGTTCTCTGAGGGAGCTCCTGCCATGGAGAGAAATGCCAGGGAGTGAGATTCCAGTGTTGAATTGCATAATGCTACTACAGATGTAGCCTTGTGTTTCTCTTCCCCTTCTCTCCACCCCCAGGCCGTGCTCTTCCTGTGACAGCCTACGACAAGAACGGGTTCAGGATCCTCTTACACTTTGCCAAGGAGTGCCCACCGGGGAGGTCAGACGTGCTGGTTGTGGTGGTGTCCATGTTAAACACAGCACCTCTTCCTGTGAAGAACATTGTACTGCAGGCTGCAGTACCAAAGGTAGGGACATGCAGACTTGAAGGTAGATGGGGATTCTGCTTTGAAACAATGGGTGTGAGCTCTGGGACTCGGACATGACATTACAGTGTGAGCTTTTCTTGGGCCTCTACTCCTTCTGCTTCCAAGAGCCCTAAAAGGGAGGACAGATGGTCTCTCTATATTCTAAATAACATATAGCGAAAGAAACTGCTGGTAGAGAGCATGTCCCCCCTGCAGGGTAAGGTCAACTCAGCTTTATGTTGGTGTAATCACTGGGCTGGGGTTAACTCAGTGGCAGGACTGTTCACACATGCTAAGCTTCATCCTTCAGTCTTCAGGGGTTTGAGCTTTAAAAGGCCTATTGACACCACCTGGAAAAATGTTCTATTTTGGCCTCGCCTACACAACCATAGCAGCGTCAGGGACACTGCTAAAACTTGGCTAACAGTTGTGGTGTAGCTGGGACCTACCCATGTCCCTGTAATTGGGTTAAAGCCTCAGCTTCCGGACAACGTGATCAACGAATGGAATAAACTCCCAAATGGTGGGTTTAAACTCCATTGAAAGGAACAGCTGGGCGGCGTGGTGGCCAGACATGCTGCTTTGAGCAGCATGGTAAGGGGGCCGGAGGGTTGGATAAGGGGCATAGGGTCCCGGGGGATGGGAAGGAGGGGGCGGTTAGATGGGGCGGAGGTTCTGGGGGAGGCGGTCAGGGGACAGGGAACGGGGGGGAGGGGATTGGATAAGCGTGGGAGGCCTGTCAGGGGGCAGGGGTGTGGCTAGGGGGCAGGGCAGTCAGGGGACAGAGAGTGGGGGGGTTGGATAGGGGGTGGGGTTCTGGGGGGCAGTTATGGGCAGGGGGTCCCAGGAGGGGGTGGTTAGGGGACAAGGAACAGGGGGATTGGATGGGTCGGGGATTCTGAGGGGGGCAGTCGGTGAGGGAAATAGGGGGCAGGGGCCAGGCTGTTTGGGGAGGCACAGCCTTCCCTACCCGGCCCTCCATACAGTTTTGCAAACCCAATGTGGCCCTCGGGCCAAAAAGTTTGCCCACCCCTGAACTAGAAGATCTAACAAGGCTTTTCCTCTTGTCTTTTCTGATCATACTGGGGCAATGATCCCATGTTATGAAATCTCTCCTCCACCAACATCAGAGGGTGTCATTGAACAGAATAGGAAAGCTGACTTCTAAAATGCAGACAAAGCAAGTGGGAGGGTCCAGTTTATGGAAGGGGATTGAAAGACATAGAGCCCCAATGGAAATAGCTCCTGGTCATGTTAGAAAGGGGAAGGGACAAAATGAGACAGTTTCAGGGGCTAATATTTTCCCCTGTGCTCTGGGAGAGGTTTCAATGTGAGCGTTTGATCTTTTCCCTTCTCTAGTTTTGGATGACTGATTATAGTGTTTGAAAATCAGCTTGGAACTTGGTTATGTCCTATCTGCATTGGCTAGGCTAGGGAATCTGTATTAAAATCTTTCCAAGGAGCCCCTGTGCTAGAAAGGTGCTGTCATGGTTTTCCGGGCCAGTGCATTATCTCCGTGTTGATTTAGTTTGGTATGTGCCTATGACTATATGCTCAGTATAGAGCGGGCTTATCTGTGTCACCTGCTCATGTACACAGCTCGGGCACACAGCCTGTGCGTAAACCCTTTGTTACCCCAGTGCAGTTCACGGTACCTGAGGGTTCCTTTTGTTTCACATTTGCAGTCCATGAAAGTGAAGTTGCAGCCACCCTCGGGTACAGAACTTTCTCCATTCAACCCCATCCAGGCACCTGCTGCCATCACCCAAGTCATGCTGCTGGCAAATCCTGTGAAGGTGAGAGGGGCTCAAAACTTCAGCAAAAGTGACTTCTCTTGTTGTTTTATGAATCTGATGAGGCTCAAATTCCATGTGGGGTTAGACTAAACATTTGTACGAGCGTGATTGTCTGTCCCCAAAGATGAATTACCCTGGAGTGCTGTCTTGAGGCAGAGTGAGGTTAATCATCGCAGAGGAGTATGTTGGCATATTAGCAGTATCTCACCCCAGGGACAGGGAGTCAGGGGAGTGCTTTTGCCTCACTCCACAGCAATCCTTCTAGATCAGTTTCTGTACAGTTCCCCATAATAACACTTCAGTGGAAAGGAACAGTTAGGGCTCCACCAGGGACTCTTCCCATACCCCTTATGGGATAACATTCACGTGACTAAATATGGTGATAGTTTACAGGGTGACATGAATTGTAAGAAGTGAGCATGTATAATAGAAATATTATTGCTTTATTGAGTCTGTAGCCAGACTAAGTTGACCTAATAGTACCTTCGGGATATTAACTCTGAAGTTTAATTATGACCACTTAAATAACATAGTTAACCCCCTCTCTTCTGATCATCATATTAGAAGCATTCAGCTATCATATTTGCCTGGAGCACCTAGCTATCCCTGTTGTGTGCTAGCCATTTGAATAAGATGTTCCAAAACCAGATACTCAACACAACTAATATTAACAACCAGGGGGAAGGAACAAGCCACAGTAGGGCAATAATAGGTTAAAGAATATTTAGATAAGTTGGATGTATTCAAGTCAGCAGGGCCTTATGAAATGTATTCTAGGGCTCTTAAGGAACTAGCTGAAGAATTTTGGAGCCATTAGCGATTCTCTTTGAGAACTCCTGGAAGAAGGGTGAGGTCCCAGAGGACTGGAGAAGGGAAACATGATACCTTTAGAAAGGGGAACAAAAAGGCCCCAGGGAATTATAGACCAGTCAGCCTAAATTTGATACTTGGAAAGATACTGGAACAAATTATTAAACAATCAGATTGTAATTACCAAGAAGGCAATAGGGTCAGGGCCGGCTCTAGCATTTTTGCCGCCCCAAGCGGCGGAAAAAAAAGAAAAGAAAAAGCCACGATCGGTGGCAGCTCTACCGCCGCCGCTTCATTCTTCAGTGGCAATTCGGCAGCAGGTCCTTTCCTCCAAGAGGGACTGAGGGACCCGCCGCCGAAGAGCCGCCCCTTTCCGTTGGCCGCCCCAACCACCTGTTTGCTGCGCTGGTGCTTGGAGCCGGCCCTGAATAGGGTTATAAGGAATAGCCAGCATGGATTTATCAAGAACAAATCATGCCAAACCAACCTAATTTCCTTCGGTGACAGGGTTACTAGCCTAGTGGATTGAGGGGGAGCAGTAGTCATGATATATCTTAATTTTAGTAAGGCTTGTGACACAGTCCCACATGACATTCTCATGAGCAAACTAGGGAAATGTGGTCTAGATTAAATTACTGTGAGGTGGGCGCACAACTGCTTGAAAGACCATATTCAAACAAAAAGAAGAACAGGAGTACTTGTGGCACCTTCGAGACTAACAAATTTATTAGAGCATAAGCTTTCGTGGACTACAGCCCACTTCTTCGGATGCATATAGAATGGAACATATATTGAGGAGATATATATACACACATACAGAGAGCATAAACAGGTGGGAGTTGTCTTACCAACTCTGAGAGGCCAATTAATTAAGAGAAAAAAAA
>NC_048311.1:20789352-20836440 GCF_013100865.1 Trachemys scripta elegans
GTTTCAGAGTAACAGCCGTGTTAGTCTGTATCCGCAAAAAGAAGAACAGGAGTACTTGTGGCACCTTAGAGACTAACAAATTTATTAGAGCATAAGCTTTCGTGGACTACAGCCCACTTCATCCGAAGAAGTGGGCTGTAGTCCACGAAAGCTTATGCTCTAATGAATTTGTTAGTCTCTAAGGTGCCACAAGTACTCCTGTTCTTCTTTTTGCGGATACAGACTAACACGGCTGCTACTCTGAAACCTGTCATATTCAAACAGTAGTTATTAATGGTTTGCTGTCAAACTGGTGGGGTATAGCTAATGGGGTCCTACAAGGGTCAGTTCTGGGTCCATTACTATTCAATATTTTAATGAATAACTTGGATAATGGAGTGGAGAGTATGCTTATAGAATTTGCAGATGACACCAAACTGGGAGGGGTTGCCAGTACTTTGGAGGACAGGCTTAGAATTCAAAACGATCTTGACAAATTAGAGAGTTTGTCTGAAATGAACAAGATTAAATTTAATAAAGACAAGTGCAAAGTACTACACTGAAGAAGCAAAAATCAAATGCACAGCTACAAAATGGGGAATAACTGGCTAGGTGATAGTACTGCTGAAAAGGATCTGGGGGTTATAGTGGATCTCATTTTGAATATGAGCCAACTATGTGATGCCATTGTGAAAAAAAGCTATTCTTCTGGGGTATATTAACAGGACTGTCGTATGGAAGACACAGGAGGTAACTTTTTCTCTCTACTCAGCACTAGAGAGGCCTCGGCTGGAGTACTGCGTCCAGTTCTGGGTGCCACACTTCAGGAAAGATGTGGACAAATTGGAAAGAATCCAGAGGAAAACAATAAAATGATGAAAAATTTAGTAAACCCAATCTATGACTGGGCATGTTTAGTTTTGAGAAAAGAAAACTCAGGGGGAGACCTGATAACAGTATTCAGATATGTTAAGGGCTGTTATAAAGGACAGTGATCAAATGTTCTCCACGTCCATTGAAGGTAGGATAAGAAGTAATGGGCTTAATCTGCAGTAAGAAATTTAGGTCAGATATTAGGAAAAACTTTCTAACTATAAGAGTAGCTAAGTCTTGGAATAAACTTCTAAGCAGTGAAATCCCCATCAATGGAGGTTTTTAAGAACGGGTTGGAAGAAACGCATGTCAGGGATGGTCTAGGTTTACTAGGTCCTTCCTCAGTGCAGGGTGCTGGATTCGATGACCTCGTGAGGCCCCTTCCAGCTCTACATTGCTAGAGTATATAAAGTTCAGAGTCTGAACTCAAGTAGTCTTTTGATTGTTCAGATAACCTGGACATTTGCTACTTCCTGTTTTTGAAGATTATGGTAAAAGTGGCATTTACAGCATCAGTTAAAAAGTGTTAGATCCCAAGGTACAAAGATAATGGGGTTTTGTTGGATTTCTATAAACTCACTTTGTGGAACATCTAGAAAAGCCATGTAAGCAGGGGAAGGCAGATTCCTTTTTCCCCTAGTCATTCTCTAAGGAATAGGAATCTGTCAGGTTTTATCCTTCCTCTACATCCTGCAGTACTGTTTCGTTTTGAGACTTCATACTCTTCTAGCACTACTAAAGCATGTGTTTAGTAGGATCACTGGGAAGCAGCTGAACTACGATGCTGGTCAGTGTATACAATGAATCTATATTGCAATGTAAGTGCTTTTCTCCTGCTGATTCACTCCAAGAGACGGACCTGTCATATTTACAAACTAAAGAATAAATAAATCAGCCTTATTAAGTATCCAGAAATGCTCTATTAACATAAGCTGGCCTCTTACCCCATATGGGGTATCCAGACAGAGCCGTTTTGGGATCTAAAATGTTATTACAGTGGAGTGTCATCAGGGAGCACTGCCGTTGTTGTCCTGCTGCTATTGCTTTCATGGCCTTCCTGCTCCGGGGAGGCTGTTACTTTAACAACTTGTTTTTCTTCTTCCTTGCAGGAGAAGGTGAGGCTGAGGTACAGACTGACTTTCACTTTGGGAGACCAGCCCAGCACAGAGGTTGGGGAAGTGGATCAGTTTCCCCCAGTAGATCAGTGGGGTAATCTATGACCCAGCGAGTCTGCCACAGTCTCCATGACAGGACCAGGCAGGGATCCCAAAGGGACTGGAATGAATGTGACGTGGAAGGGGCACACATGCTATCCACTGGTGATGTTTAGCTTTGTTTACATGTCCTGACCACTCCGCTTGTAGCTTTAGTCTGGAATGTTTTACCTCGGGTTGAAGTGGGCCCGGGGCATCTATGCCAAGAATGAACTGAGTGGCAGCCAGTGGGAGGCTTTGCTGGCTGCTTTATCTTGGCCTCTGGGTGAATCTGGTTCTATCTTCCACTTTGTTATTAAACTTGAAATTCTGGTGTTCTGGAAGGGAGACCTATAGCCAGAAGGGGATTGGTCGGCTTCCTCCCTTGCTGTTGTCCAGAGATGCCTACAGGCTGGTAGGGTTATGATGCCATCCCGAGTTTCCTCGGTGCAGAGCCCTGATGTCTGTGCCTGCCCTAAGGCTTTTGCCTCCTTGATGCCAGAACTGAACCTTCTAGGCATGCTGTGCAGTAACCACTGGCTCCAAGACGGGAGGGTTTTTTTACAGTAAAATAACACTTCACGCCCCCCTCTGTTCTCCTCTCTAATGGGCAGCCTACACCAGTGCTGCCCATTCAGACAGTAACGGCGCATTGTGTGACACTCTCTTTAGTTGCTTTCTTTTATTTTATACTCCCAGCTGCCTCTGCACTCTCTCTCTTCCAGGCAGCTCATGCTAATTTTTGTACTCCCATGCCTGTGCTGAGTGTTCTTCTGCCTTCATCACATTCCATAGTATGGGGGAGAGGAAATGTGTGTAGCGAGGAGGTAAAACCAACAGGGCCAAAGGGCTCCAGTTGTCTTTGAGTGGACAGCACAGGTTACACTGATAAAGGATGGCAACTACAGTGCAGCAGCCTCAGTGCAACCACTAATCAGGTGCAGAGGCTGGACCAGGGGTAAGGAGCAAAGGCTCTCAGTTCCCCTTCTGCAGGCAGTATTATTATTAAAGTTGAATACTGTGTTCTCTTGAAAAGACTAGGAATACAAGATGTAAATAGTAGAGCTATAGGACATCGAATTGTAAGTGAGCAGATTGGTGAAAGGAAGGCAGAATCCATTCGGCTGTGATGGTGCACTGCTGGGTTTAGAACCCTGTTTTATTTGTTCCCAGTATTAAGTGGCTAAGTGCAATTCTCTCCACAAGGGGAAAACCAACTGTATTTTAAATTGTGGGGCTCACTCAAGTGAGCCCTGTATCTACATGAATGAGGAGACTTAGTTCAATACACTGAAAGTTTGATTCCAGTAGTCCCTCCCCCCACTCTTAATTTCAAACCTAAACAATCCTTCAGGGACCTTTTAGCAAATTGTTTTAATGAAGCATTTTTTCTTGTTTTAAATCTGTCACCTTACACTCCTGTGAAGACAGCATGTGGAGTGGCTGTATGGAAACTTAATTATACTAGACTAAGAATTTCCAGCAGTGCAAGGTACAGGCAAACAGCTCTTAAATTGTGACGGGAATGGTCAGCCTGACTGTCCACAGACTCAATACGCAGGAAGATTCTCCAGCCTATTACAGGAATAAAACTAAAATGAGGAAGTGCTGCTGGATTTAGAGAAGGCTATAAAACCCATTACTCTCAGTAGAGCTTGGACTTCTTTCTAGCCATCTTATACTTTCCACTGTGGCTCAATGTTTTTCTTCAGAGTAGTGAGAAATACGAACCACAAGGAGAAGTGAAAGACACAGCAGACGCCCTGGCCATTGAAAGGTAAGTGTAGAAGTAAAAAGCCAAACTCAGCTTGCTAAGTGTCAATGCTGGTTTGGCACGCAGGACCAAGGCGTGTGGCCTCCTCAGTTGTCTTTATGTGACTGGAAGATGCTCTTGGATCCTGAAAAAAAGCAGCAGCTGTGTTCTTAAACTAATGGAAAGAGGTGGTGAGCAAGGAACGTTGTTTCTGCTTTAACATGGGCCTCACTGGCATTGTAGACAATACATCTAGGGGCTTTGCTTAGCTCTTTAAGTCTGCCCAGGTGCTGTAACGTATTGTTAGGAAGCAGGTTTCACTGCTTTAGATGCCTAGAAGTGACTCTCATGGTGGCTGTGAGGAAATCAGAAGAGCACAAGTGCTTTCTGCAGAATAGCTTCATTCTCCTCGTTAACGGCACTGCAGTGCCCATGCTGCATAGTCAAAGGGCAAGGTACCATAGTCTCACTGTGGGGAAAAGTATTGTACAAGCTTTGGAAATTAAACTATTTATGAATGTTACTTGTTCAGAGGTTGAGGTTGCAGCTTCATATTGAGCCGTCATATTGTAAATATGTCTCCACTGCATTTGTTTTGCTGCATGTTAAATAAACTGTTTTCCCTACTTTGCTCTGTGTGCGACCCTTTGTGATACAGTGAGGAGCAGGTTCCTGTTTATGGAAGCCACAAGATTCAATCCACCAACCAAAAGGAGGTGGTGTCAAATCTATCAGGTTTGAAAGGTCGGCTGTTCAAATTCCGTTCTAGTTACAGGAGACGACAACTGAAATGGTAACAGAGGCAAATGTTACACGTTTAGCTACCTAACTATGTAGGTAAGCCCAGCAAGCATCCCCCTGCAAGCTGACTTATAGCAACCAAATCCTTCATAGGAATCTAGGGGCATAGAATGAATGTTGGGGGGAGACTTCCTCCATGTTCATGGTCTCATTTGAAACAACATTGAGAGACGACAAACAACACTGGCACAAAAACAGCTAGAAATATGCAAAACGAGACATTTATTCTTAGAAAAGCAGTCAGTTTTATGTACAGTATGCCACAGAGTTACGGCAGTAGCCCATTCTCATGATCCTTCCAACGTGCCCTCCTTGACAATAGCTCGGGCAAGGTTTCGTGCAAGAGCAAGTCTCAGGATTTCCACCTTGGTAGTCTCAACGTCATCAACCTAGAAACAAGAATAGTGTTATGGAGACTTGCTTCCTCTTTCCCATGCTACCCCAGTTGAATCATCCAGTTGACCTCAGGCAAGATTACCTGGAGTTTCTGGTTATCTGTCTTTCCAGCTGTCAGGTCCTCCAAGCAGCGCATTAATTCATATGTCTGCTCTGCTGAAAATATTACCTGTGAAAAAGAGACTGTTTGCTTAAAACATTAACCACTTATCTAGGGGATCCAGAATGAGTGGCTCCTGAGGGATAGGTCAACGAGAGGAGAATGCTTCTGCATGCCCATGACTCCATTTGGACCATTTAACACCTGGTAAGTCATGGGTCTTGCACTTGTGAGGCTGTAATTTTCTGGATGGACCGTAAGCCAGAGGGATGCACACTGGAAAAATCTCAAATTCAAATCCCCCAAAACAACTGGGCAAGTCTGTAGCAAGCCTAAATCCTCAACAGTGCATTGAGTCTGCTACTTTGAAAGGAGAGGGCTGAATTATACCCTTATCCCCCTACTACTTGCAATCTTAGTGTAAACATAAGGATTTCACAGGATGTACATCAGAGATTAATTTTGTCCTAAGTGCCTCTGCATCCTCCATGCCATCACTGGACATGACTTTCACATGGCCAAACATTTCTTGAACAGCCAAATCTAACTCATTTATATGAGAAGTATGGAGAATCGCTAGTGTACCTTGTGTCAGTGATGAGGGGGGGACAGGTAGTTCTGGGATACCCTGTCATATTTGTGTACACCTACTTCCAGTCAGGAAAAAGAGGGGTGCCTGTGGGTCAACAAAGAATGATAGTTGTGGTGTTGCATCAGAACCCCACATTCACCTCTTTCTGCTCCAGGAGGGGAAGCGCATCAGTCAACAGGGTCATCCAGAAGGAACACGGAGCAATACGAGCCGTCATCAGCATCAGGAGCAGCTTGGCAGCTTCAGAGAACCGCTTCTCACCATACAGCCGATGGAATTCTCGGTACTTCCCTGTGTGTGTGGTGGGCGAGGGGAGTAAAACGTTAGCTACTGTCAGAAGATCCTAGGCTTTGGTTACAAAAAACTAAGAGGCTAATCCTGCTACTATGAAGTCTGTGGTAAAACTCCCAGAACTTAAATGGGGGGAGGACTGGGCCCTTTGGCAGGTCTGGGTTAAAGAGGGAGGTTGGAATTTTGTACAATTTATACATCAAAATAGCTTAATAAATACAGGGTGGGGACAGAAGGAAATCTGCCCTTTTTTGATGTTTACCACTTGAACCTGCTTAAAGGACAACACCTCAGTTTTGTTCAGGGCAATACAGTGAACGTGTGTGCAGAATCTTCCAGAATAGTTCAGAGAATGGTTTTAAATCAAACACATTCTGCAAGTCACCATTTCCTTTAAAGGTGGCCTGCAAGGGAAGAAGTGGGCCTCTGCCCTGTATATTTGCGTTAGAACGTAACAGGGTTTGAAAGGCTTTCCGTAAAGCATTGATTTTTCTGATTGCTTATACTGGAAATTTAGATCTTTGTTATCCTGTAAGTCTCTGAACCCCCAGGACCTGGTTAGGATGAGATCTGACATCTAGGAAGTGAAGTGGTTAATTGAGGAGGGAAGGGATTTCACCAAAAGACAGGCAAGTAGCAGCAGCGTAAGGTTTGGTGCCGCCAGGGGAAAGAAGTTGTGCATATACAAAGGAAGCGGATGGAGCCTTTCCGGTGTTATTTGGCAGAGGGCCAGCCCCCTAGTTCCTGTATGGAGTCAAGTCCTCCTCACTGTGAGCTTGGCGTTTCCATGCTGAACAAATGGAGCTGCGGAGATGTACTTTGGAGAGCTCTAAGCAGTGGGCAAAACTACCATATGGGCAAGATAACTAGTGCAAGGGGGTTGCCTTTGTAGGGATCTAGGAAAATCCACACACAAGTTTTTCCAGGTTCTGATCACTAACTCCTCACAGGAAGCACCACTAGATGGGGAAAATAAATGCTTACTTAGTTAGATTTTAGTTTAGATTTATAAATCCCAGAGCCCCAGACTGCCCTGCACAAACTGAGGTGGAACATCAGAGACCTTCTGTGAATGCAGTTTGAGGTAAAACAGTCTGCCAACAACAGCAAGAGGATGACATCCCAAACCACATACAGTAATTTGCTCTCCCCCTGACATCTGTAATGGACTCAGGATGTACAGGGGAGAAGAAATTAAGAGAACCAGTAGCAGCTCCAGAGAAATGGTTTTAGGGTGAACAACACTTTAAAGCAGTTCTAGGAAGGGTCTGTCTGTAGGCAGCAGATTCTCACCAAGAAACGTCAGCCGATCACTGAGCAGCATGGAGGGTCCCAAGTTATCGATAAGGTCCAGGTCTGAGAAGCTGCCTCTCTCACAATAATCCTTCAGGAATCTACAGGGAAGTCAGAGACTTGTGTCCACTAGGTTCAGCCTACGCGTCCCACTCTTCAGAGAAGCTTTATTACCCAATGTCATTCTGTTTTAATCACCCTCCTAAAGAGCCAAAACCATTCCCTGGAGGTGGGGTCCATTCAGATATTATGGTGTATGTTGAATACACCCGTCTCCGCACCCTTTCTTTTTGTTGTTGTTCAGGATATTTGCAGTCACCAGGATTTGTTTTTAAAAGCCAAGGTGGAAGAATAGCAGCACAGCAAGCAGTCCTGAGGCCAACAGATGCATAAACAGCTCTGCCAGCTCATAACAAAGACTTTGTTTTTCTACTGCACAGAAGAGCTGATAAGCAGCAGGAGCAAATTAAGTCCTAAGAGTTTTTTCAGTCGAGCCTTTATTATGCTGCTGCTTTCAGTGCCTGCTTCCTGTGTTGGTTTTCTTCCACATTCCGTTCAAGCAAATATAGTCCCTCCCACTCCTAAAACAAGACAAAAATAGCACTCCTTTCTCAGGTTACTCAACCCTCAAATGTGAAATAATACCTTGCGCTTCTAGGGCAGTTTTTCCCCAAACAAATGGGTCCTGGGGGTTGTGGGAAGATTCTAGATGGGTCGCAGGGCGCTAGGCAAACATACACTTCTAGCCCCGTGAGCAGGGTGGCCCACAGGGAATGTGGGTTGGAAATCAAGCCTGCCCCATGCTCGCCCAACAGTGACAACTCCTGTCCCAGCTCCTTGCTCTGGGGCATTGTGACCTGGCACACAGGGTTGCAGTGCCACCCAGCTGCCCAGGATTAGGATTGTGACAGCAGGGTAGAATGTGCATATAGGTAATGGTGGATTACAAAAATAAACAAAAAAAAACCCACCACAAAATGCAGTTTGAGAGTCACCTTAGCAAAACATTTGGGAACCGTTGTTCTAGAGCATCTTCTACCCACTGATCTCAAAATTACAATCTAATCCTAGCTGAGACACGTACTTTCCCCATTTCCCCCAGCTGTAAAAAATGAAGCAGATATATGATACGACTTATCAAAAGATCACACAGGAAGCCTAGAGCAGGTCAGAAACAGAAACCAGATCTCCTTTCTCCCAGCCCTGTGTTCGAACTAGTAGGGCGTTCTTCCTCCCGTACAGCCCCCTCACTGCCCACAAGATTAAGTACTGAACAGTTGATTCAGTTCAAAACTAGGATCTCCGTGAAATAAGGTTAACTTCCTCTGCTACCTAAGATTAAGTTGATCTGTAGGTCTGTTATCTCCCTATTCTTGTCCTCTGAGGATTGCAGAAGGTGGGGAGGAGAGTGGTAAGGAAAAGGGAAATGGCTAAGGAAGAAGGATGTTGCAAGTATTGCACAATCCTTTGTCTCTGAAAGGGATCAAGGATTTAATTCACTAGCACAGATGCTGTACTAGTTTGTCCTAAAGGGAGGAAGGTTCTGTTCTAACAGATTATCTCAACTAGCCTTCAGAAGAGCCTTCTCAGGACAGTGCTCCCCTCCCCAAAAGGTTCTGCTCAGTCTAGAGAGTAACAAAGACCCACCTGTCCGATATGAGCGTAGCAAACGCTGCATCCTTGGCTCGGATGCTCCAGGACAGTGCTGAGCCTAAACGATTGTTCCGCACAGCTTTCATGGCCATGATTTTACAGATGCTGCGAACTTTGGGATGAAGTGGGGAGAAGAGAGAAACGGAGAGTCAGTTTTTAGTTACACCCAGGTCACTATAAGGCAATGAAATGTCATCAAGAGTCAATCACCTTGTTCATGCATCTGTCTCTGCTCACAGATCCTCAGCACCTTGAGGGCTTTTTGCTCTGTGTTGAGGGGGATTCGCTCAATATGAAGCTCCAGGTAAACCTTGCCATACTCTGGACAATGATCAAAATAATCTACCCCCAGCTGCCACAGGCTACAAAAGAGGGGAGAGAAAGGTCAAATGTTCCTTCTAAGGAGAACTCTCAATTAAGCACTTTATTATAGCCACAAGAGGGATCTGAGTCAGGATTAAGAACAGTAACACACTGTAGGAGACCCCTGGTTAGGTCACTCATCTGTGAGACTTAAATTGGCTTTTACTTTTTATCTAGTACTGATACCTATAGTGACCGCTCTGGAATACCAGCGCCTGCTCCAGCTGTTCTGCACACTTGGGGCTGCAGCGATAACATGTTTAACTTGTGACATTTATAACTAGAAAAGACAAAGCACTAAAACTATGGTGTAGGGACTTGATGGGCTCTAATAGCTCTCTTCTCTCTAACTCGTGGTTCTAGCAGAAGAACCCCAAAGGCTTTGTCAAACAGCTTGATCAATATCCCTTCCCGTAACAAGAGCCACTTAATTGTGCTGCCTTTCACATCATTAACATGACGGTTTCTCTTTTGTTGCCCAATGTCAGTCTGGTATCTGAAAGCAGGGAAGGAGTTGTTACCTGTGATGGGAAAAGAGCCCGGAGGCATACTCCAACAGGAGGAATTCACGCATATTGGAACCAAAACTGAAACAGAAAAGTACTACATTTTAATCCTAACATATACTCAGATTACCATGCGATTACCTAATTTATTAAGTGTCTCACACAGTCCAGGCTACAAGTTGTTTTTATTTTTTTAAGAAATCTCTAAACTAGTCCATTTTTCTACATCACCTGCACATCAAGGTTTTTTATTGCAGTGGGATCCCTTGTACATACCCATTAACAGCTGCAAGGTTGTATCTCAATGAAAAGACTCTGCTGAAACTATTGTTGATAAAGACTTTTCATTTACATAATACATTTCATCCTAAAGTATCTCAGTGTGGTTTACAAACTCCATTGAAAATCAGCCACCTCTTGGGAGAGACAGCTGTTTACTAGCATTCCACAGCTAAAAAATAAATTTAGAAGATCCTTTAGCCAACTGAAACTGCAAGCGAAATGTAGATAGCATGCCATTACTCAAGTTGGAATTTAGCAAAGGCAAGAGGATTCATACTCCTACTTCATTCAAAATGTACCATGGGATCTCTAATAACCAGTCAGCTCTATTTCATCTGGAAAAACTTCACTGCCGTCAGCACAGAAGACCCTAACATCACTCTGAGGCGCTGGTTCAGTATCAACTCAGAGGTGTGGCAGGTTGGCATTCTCTCCTGCAACATCACTTCTTGCAGCACTTGGATTTTCCTTTTCATTCCACAGGAATATACAGCACATCCCCTCTCTCTGACTCTCTGAAATGTAGTTCTTCACCAAGAAAATACCACATTATCCTTCTATCGCCACTCCTTAATAGTTCCTATCTCTGGCCTCTGGACACTTGAGTAAACAATGCAGAGGCACTTACTAGAGATTGTGAGACTGCAGGAGTTTGCAATGATCCAGCAGGTCAGTCAGATGAGCCACAAACCACCAGTTGCTCAGGGCGATGCTGCATTTTCAAAAAGCAAAGGAAGAAAATATCAGCCTGTAACTGACAAGTGACTCGTTATGTTTTCTGGCGACATTTCCGACTGTCAGAGAAGCAATACACTGCCCTAACCCAGCAGACTTGCAGACAAGTGACAGTATGTCACAGACCTAGTGGAACGGCATTTTAATTTAAATCTGTTAGTCTTTAAGGTGCCACCAGACTCCTTGTTGTTTTTGTAGATACAGACTAACACGGCTACCCCCTGATACTTGACATTTTAATTGCTGTCTGCCTTAAGTGTTCTTGACACAGTCTTTAAAATACAGATCAGACAGGCTCAATCATCCTTATGTGCACATATCTCGACATGCAGGTAGACTCCTCTCCATAAGAGATGCCAGCTTGCTGCTGGACTCAGGGCACAGAGAAGCAATGCTGTATAACCAAGAAGTCAAAGTCTTACTAAAACTCAACCTGCATTCTTTAATCACTTGATGGATCTCGAACTCAAAGGCTGCCATTAAGATGCTGTCTAGAGGTTCAGGGCTGCTCTCTCCTCCCAGGAACAGGTCCAGGCTAGACTGTGGAAGCCCCAAAAAGACAAGACACATTCAATGCAAAGGGCCATGGGGACAGTGCAGGAGAAGAGATTTGGCTGCATCAGCCTTATTAGAACATTTTGGGGGAAAACTTGGGGTGATGGGGGGAGATAAACAAAAAAAAATTGATTGAAAGAGTCAAACAGGATTCATCTCTGTTTTCCTAGAACAGATTGAACACTATGACTTAAGAAAATTAAAGCAGGTATTTGCAGTTTGCCACATTCAAGTAGAAACTGAAAACTCTTGGTCAGCTGCAAATTTTTCACTCATAGCACATGTTTGGAACTCCCTGTAGGTTGCTGATCCACTTTCAAACTCGGGGGGGGGGAGGGGGGGGAATCACACAAATATCTGGACCCTATAAAACTTCAGCCCTCCCAATGTGGTTTGAATGCAGTAACCCCAGACTTACCTGTGCATAGAAGCGAAGTTCCACTGGCTTCACAGTTGGATGGGAGTAGACAAGTCGGGTGACCAGAAAGTGGTACCAAGTAGTCATGAGCTCCTTCTTCTCCAGTATGGCGTTCTCATCTCCCAGCAGGATCTTGCACGAAAGAGAAACGCCGCCGTAAGCCCTCAAAGACTCACATCTTCATTACTAGCTTCCTTTCTTTAAATCCCTCAGCTCTGCTTCTCTTGGTATCACCCCCACTAACAGGGCATGTAATCACCAACAACTTAATTAAAACCAAATAACTAAGAGGAAAAGAACAGCAGCTCTTGGGCACGCCATTGACCAAAGCATTGTACTGAGGGGACAGTGAGCGGATGGTATCAAGCTTGCACTTATGATAGCAGAGTTCAGCAAAGAGCCTCAAAGTGTTTCACAAACAATTAATCAGGCCCCAAAACATGCCTGTGAGCTCAATTCTATAACCAGCATTACTGCCTGACTTATGGAGAGGTGAGGTAAGGGGAAGCCATTTGCCCAAAGTCACGCAGCGTCCACCACTCTAAATTTCCTGCTTTAACCAGCAGACCAACATTACCTGTGTCCACACAGCACTCCCCATCTCCAATGGATGGCTACTGGTGCCTTCAAATCTGTGAACATAACCTCCTTCCTTCTCAGCCACAACTCACCTTGCAGATGGACTCCATGTGGAGATTGGAAGCAAAGGTCCCATCCTGGAGGTACCGCTGACATTCTTCATGCCAATGCTGCCATTTCAGTTCCATCTCAGTCAGTGTCTGGGTGTTGCCAATCTGAACCGGGAAGATACATACACACGATAAGGCAAATTCAAAGTCCAGCCTCTACAATTGTCATTCAGCATGACTCTCAAACAAGCCTTTCATGGCCAGAACAAAACACTGGCCCACGGCAAGGATTTTGATGTATGCTGCTACGAAGCTTCTCCATCACTTTAGCCATTTAAATATCAAAGTGACAGAGTGTACAGGAACCCACAGGGGACCACAATGCAGCATCTGAAGCCTTTTCACCATGAAAAGACCACTGCAGTATGTGCGGAGGTGGAGATGTGCGGATGAAGTCTACAAGGAAAGTTCTCTGGGAGGTTGTGTAAGAGCTGTCAATCAGAACATTTTGAAGAACTGGAAAAATGTGTCTCCCTCCACAGCTTTGAGTAAGAACAGGAATCACCACCAAGGCCATGTTGCCTTTTAACATAATATGCTCTTCTCCCTGCATATGGGTCTTTTGGGTTTTTATAGAACAGGGGTCGGCAACCTTTCAGAAGTGGTGTGCCGAGTCTTCGTTTATTCACTCTAATTTAAGGTTCCGCGTGCCAGTAATACATTTTAATGTGTTTAGAAGGTCTCTTTCTATAAGTCTATAATATACAACTAAACTATTGTATGTATGTAAAGTAAATAAGGTTTTTAAAATGTTTAAGAAGCTTCATTTAAAATTAAATTAAAATGTAGAGCCCCCCGGACCGATGGCCAGGACCCGGGCAGTGTGAATGCCACTGAAAATCAGCTCGCATGCCGCCTTTGGCACACGTGCCATAGGTTGCCTACCCCTGTTGTAGAACATGTATGTTACAGCCAGAGGACATCAGAATTCAGACATTTTAGTAGTCAGTAGGCCAGGCTGTTATGTTATAGTGGCCCACAGGTGAGATGATACAGACTGGACTACAAATGCCACCCCCACTACAGACCACTGCATGCATTATTCCCCAATGGAACTGTATGAGACGGCTGCTGCAAACATACACTAAGAATGGGCATCTTCTTCATCAAGTCATCCAGAATTTTGCACATGCCCATCGATGTGGGGTTGGCACTGGCTTCCTTAGAGAGTAAATGCCGTGCATCATCCATCCGGCCCTGCAGCACGAAGCTGTCCACCTGCAAAAACCACCACAGTCCATGAGCACCAAGCAGAAGCAATGCTGAGACACCACCTTCATGCAGAATCAGACCAAAGGTGAATTTTAACTGAGTTAACATGTGTGGCTTCGAAAAGCTAAAGGAACCAAAAGTGCTTCAACTACAGATCCTGTTAACTCAAATGCTCACACAGCACAAGCCTCCTGCCACAGGGTGAAGGGCCCCTTTAAGAGGGAGGAGAGTCTGACTCCTCAGCTGCTTCCCAGTTGATTTTAAATGCACCTGGATCATATTAATGGAGAGAGATAAACAGTGGAGGAATCAGTCAGGAAAAGGGCCTGAGAGAGACAAGAAAGGGGAAGATGAGAACTGCCTGGGGAGGAAAGGAGAGACCCAGACAGAAACAGGAGTAGCACAGGAGAGCTAGTATACAGAGCCTGCAGGAAGAAGGTGAAGCCTGTTGTTGGTGAGGACTGACCAAAGCTGGGGAACCCCAGCCGAGTTACAGGACAGTTCATCAGAGGCCTCTAGGAACCAGGGGAAGAACCAACCCTGGTTAGGGGAAACCAAACCCAAAACAAGGAGGTTGATGTTGGAGGGTGGATCCCAGGAGCAAGGGCAGGACTCACAGGCAGAGGGACTGGGGTGAATGAAACACTACAGGAATACCCCCTGCAACACTCCTGAATGGAGAACTGTGGGAAACCACACCAAGAACAAGGGGTTAGTCCTGCAGGGACATTCCTTGAGCATGGGTAGGACTCTCAGGTACGGAGGCCTGCATGGGAGGAACACTGCAGGGAGTTCTCTCAGAGGAGATCTGACTTGGGGCTATCAGAGAAGCATCATGGGGGAAAAGTGACACTGGGAGCTCTCAGGTGGAAAGCCTAGAGAGTGATGCCCTGGGATAAAGATGAAAAGACAGAGAAGATTGGAGATGGACTCTCCCTCAAGAGGGTGAGCTGGAAATGATGTCCCAGGAGAGAGCATGAAAAACTGTTGTGAACCTGCTGTACTCTGGGATTTCAGGGAGAACTATTTTATGTTGTAGACTATTGTATATGTGCAGGAATTAATTATGCCTAAAGGTGGGCTTTTGAATCAGACACTGGGAGAGACTGTTCCTTTTATGGACGGACCTGTCATGCCAGAGCCTGCTGCAGGAGGGCACCCCAGGTGGGGTGGCCTTATAACATCCCCCTATACTGTGCTGGCTCTGGCCTCTATTTTGATCTGAAATCCTCTCTAGGGGTGAGGGTAATAGTCTTCATGATGGCTTCATGCAGGAATCCCTCCAAGCAGATACTAGCAACTATGCCAAATGTCAGTTTCGGAGATGCAATCTAGCGTACAAAGCCACTCGTGAGGAAGGAGAGACAGAGCACGCATGCAAATGTATAAACTTCTTTGATGGAGAGAGCACCAATTTCTTTACTCACAGCATTCCAGAAGTCTTTATGCTTCGATGGATTTTCACTGCTCAGAACTTCACGGACCATGCTGTCTACGTCACACACATGAAGACGAACCCAGTCGAGGAGGTGAAGCAGGAGATGACCAGCTGTAAGCAGAGAATACATCTCTCCATCAGATCCCTGCTGTTTTAAGATTCTAACATTATTAGTTTCATACTATATTTCCAAAAGCAGAGGACAAGTCTGCCTAGTCCTCTGACGCATTCATAGGATTTTTATCTGCAAGGCTCAAGCCACCAAAGGCCATGGAAGAACAGCAGGCTGCTGCCAAATTAACAAACTCAGAATTTTACAAACTGAAAGGGGATTTGCTCCTTTGTCTATTAACCTGCTCCATGACACAGAGACAAAATAAAGCTAGCTCAGATTGCTAGCTAACAACATAATTGGCACTTATCACAGGCACTTCAAAAACAAGATGATGAATAATTATCATGCATCTTATATTGCCCACATGATGCACGTAGTTTTACTCTTCATTTTATTTTCCTCTCAAATCTGTTTTCACTGGAAATGAGGCGGAAAACTAGCACCAGGTAACTCATTTGCTCTCAACAAACCACCATCAAATGGTCCAGTTTGAGAACCTCTCTTCTGGATAATGAATAGGTAGCATATGTTTACATATTTTGTCTGCCTAAAAAGTAACTTGGATTGAAATCCTAGGCCAAATCCTCTCCTGGTGTAATTCAACTGATGTCAGCGAAGACACTCTAAAGTCAGTGGAGCTGCACCAAAGAATGTGGACCCTAATGGGTAAGTGATACTTAGCATTTATATATAGTCTACACTTATGAATTTAATAGTATTTTGTACTTAGAGGTTGTTTATCCTTGAAATTCAACAACTGGAGAAAAAATTCTGTTTGATATCACACTTCTCTATTAATTTCATATACTATGAGCCAACTCCAGTTCCACTGTAGTACAGAGGAAGGAGAAAACTGGAACAGGAGGGAAAGAGGTCTATTAGTTTAGGGCACAGTGCAAGACAGAGGACAATTCTTGTCCGAGACAGGAAGCATTAGGGGTAGGGTTTTTTGCCACTTCCTGGCAATATTAGTATGACTTTTGGAGACATGCCAAGATATGTTCTGATGGGCACGTTGTACATTTCTAGAACAAATACCTATGCAAACAGAAATACCTATTAACATCATTATACTCCAATTCTCACCTGGCGCTACTTCAACAAAAAGGATCTCACACAAGTTCCAGATCAGCTCCATCGCGGACAGAATAGAGACCTGAGGAGCAACAGGTACAGGTTTCATATGCAACAATCACTCCTGAGTTTCCTAACACAGCAACCAAAGAAAGACATTTGAACCACAACATGTCAAATAGCAGCCTTCCTCCTTATCCACTCCTCTGATAAGTTTACTTCTTTGTTTTACTAACCTTTCAGAGAAGATCAGTAGTAAAATGAGACACTGGGCCACATATTTGATTTAGGAAGTTTCAAAGCTGCTTGCACATTAAAATACAAAAAACATCTCCCATCTGTGGTCACCACTAAGATAGTACAGGAATTCTTTCTGACATTAAATCTAAGAGACCTCAATTGAAAGTTACAATGTTTATTTTGGTTCTCAGTGAGACCTCAATTGAAGGTTACAATATTTATTTTGGTTCTATAAAGATAACTTAGATCTGAATTTATAACCCAAGGAAAAGTCATGACAGAGGGAAAACGCCAATACAGCAATATTAATGCTGACAAGAGAATACCACAGCTTGTATTCTTTACTCTTCCTAGAAGATAGTTCCATTATTGCTTCAAGTGCATGATTTCAAGGCTCGCTACAAGCCTAATCAGTTTTGGGGTGGGACATCAGAGAGGTAGGCTCTAAGGGGGGCTGGGGTATTAGTTCATGGTTGGATTTTGTTAGAGGGCGAGAGTATCTGAGGTCTATAAAATTGGATCAATATATAGATTACATCAGAGCACCCAGAGGTCTCAGATACCTCCTACAACTTGAGTCTCTTACAACATAAGCAGCATGCTGCTGCCTATTCCACCAATGCAAAAGACTAAAAGCAGATTTAGAACGTATCATTGTCACAACAGACTTGCCTGGTGTATTTGCCGGCAATCGTTTTTTTCAGTTGTGACTAGATTTCACAATACAATGTTTGTAAATTACCTGGGTGCTGTGCTGGCACTGCAGCTCAGGGTCCCGGGTAGAAACTGAGGGAAGAGAGAGAGAACGAAGTCAAAACACCTCAAAAACATTTTTCCAGCCCTCTGGTGACACTGCTCAGAAATGAAGCAGTTTCATGTTTGGATCCAGTGATATGAGTGGGCATTCTCCAGTCTTGTTAATTCAGACTTTTAAATGTTACTAGGTATTTCCTCAGTTACTTAGAACCTTTTATTAATTTTGTACAAGTTCTGATCTCTTTTATAAGTGTGATAGAATGCATAACATCATTCTGAGCGCTCTGTGAAAAGATAATAAATTCATAAAACATTGTAGTCGTAGGCATCTTTCAGTCTCAAGAGACCATGGGTATGCACCCCTGAAAGGTAAAGAATTTACATAAAGTTGGCTTTATGGCAGCAGCAAATGTGGCTGAAGAGACCCACTCGAGAGAGACAATCTTTGCCATATCGGTCACATTTAAAGATGATGTTTTGCTAAGCTCCGAGCACTCACTGAAGCAGGCAGACTGTGGCGGGACAGTCCGGGGGCTGCCCAGTTTTATGGCAGGCAGTGGTTGTCCAGTGAGATCTGATGATCTCTCCCACCGTCGGAGACTGCCCAGGTGCTCAACTCTATGCCAATCGAGTAAGAGCTTAGAACTGGTGACTGCTGCCTCCCGTGTTGTGTTGATGCTCAAGGCAAAGCTGAGTTCCTCTTCAGGGCGCAAGCCTAGGCAGAGGATATGGAGACCCTGAGTTGCCCATGCACCAGGACCCCGCTCTCGACGTCACCAATAAATCCAGAGGAGAGGAAGAACCAATACATCTGGTACCCGATCTGCTGCAGGAGTTGCCAGAAAGATACTAAAATATTAGTACCTGACCGCCTTTGGGGCTCCACTCCAGATTTTCTGTCCGAGTTTACTCTCATAGCCCTGCAGTCTCCCAAATTCCCCCACAAGGCAGTGGGGCTTTTCTGTCAGGGGTTGCTCCCTTAGCCTTACACCTTCCCGGACTACCCACAAGGCAGTGGGTTTGATGAGGTAGACCATCTACTCTCATTACGGTAGCAAACATAGCCTGACCTGACTTTCTATGATGTTATATCTGGAAACAATTTTGGTTGCTGGACTGTATTTCAACATTGATTGTTTGTTGTAACTGTCCTGCTAAATGTCATTATTACATATATGATATACGATTCTCACCGGTACAAGAGGAGTAGAAGTAAGGAAAAGAGCAAAGTAATTGATAGGGGTTCCACATGCAAAAGAAAGCCTATTTACTAAACAGAACAAGGATGGCACCAACCATCAGACTGCCTAGAAGTGACAACAAAACAGGGACATTACACTTGTAATAATGATCCAGTATGGTTACCTATTCTTCTGATTCTTTAAGAGTTAGAAGCTGCATTTCCCATTAGAGAAGATGAGAGGGAATCCCAAATTAATGGAGTGACAAATAAATAATGAGAAGCCTGGGACAATAAGAATGGCTGTTTGATGCAGCTGGAAGTGGGAGATTACAAAGTATCTTGAGAAAAGAAAAACCTCAGACTTGTGAAGCAATCAAAAAGATCAAGGAGGGAATCAAAGAGCAGAGAAATAAATTAGGAAAAATAAGAATTTTAAAAAGTGAGTGCAAGAGTAAATTCTGAAAATTCAATTAAAAAATAAAGAAAAAAGTCTCTCCCTAGGTTTACAAATTGACATTGCATCGAGGGGGTGGAACTGCAGTCTCAACAGTTACTAAAATCTGAAAACACTTTTACAGCAGTTATAACAAATTACAATTGCAAATATTATTTTTATGGTCTCGAATATTGTCTCTTCTTAAACGGAGAAGAACTTACTAGCCAACTGGTGCATCTCCTCCATACAGGCTCTTATGACTGAACGGTAGTTTTTACTCACTCGAACCAATCTGCCAAGAATACAAAGGCTTTCTTTAGAGAGATTTATTTATTGTTAGCTTGTGCATGTAGGCTAGTAGGGCCCCGATTCTGCAAGTTTCTCTGCAGAGGCAGACCCCTTCTGCACTGTACTGAAGTCAGTTGGGCTCCACATTGCCAGAGAGGTGACTACTTGCGGGACTGGGGCCTAATTTTGTAAAATGGATGTTGGAAAAATTAGTTATACAATATTACAGAGGGTCAGCAGCTGAGAGAATTTCAGTTTCATTATCTCCCTCATTGGATATAGATTCATATGTTTGGTGGAAGAAGGGGAGCAACATATTGATCCTTTCCTGCACTGCAAAATTATTATTGTATCACCTCGCCTCGCTTCCTAATAAGACATTCTGTAAGCGGCAAACACACCAGTCAGAGGCGGGTTGCTCTCCTACCTCATGTCTACAGATGAGGCAGTATCCATCAGCAGTGAAGGAGACTGGGCACAAATAAAGGGAACAATCAAGATAAGATATGTTTCTTTAATAAATTCAGTCAGTGAACAACAAGTATGTATTGTATGTACTGTACCTTTAATAACTCTCACAAGGTTACCAACTTAAGGAGATGCACAGACACCACACCTGCCTCCACTATTAAGTGGCACAGAACAGTCTATCTGAATTGTACCTCACTACTGACATGTTCTCTTTTTGTTTCAAAACTATCTAGCATTTCTATTTACTCACTGTGCTTTCCTTGACTTCCCAGCCAGTTCTTCCTCACTCCTCTGGAGTCCAACAAAGATCCCATGGGATTCATTGAAGAGTTTGCGTAAGGTCTGCGAGTACACATCTTGATCTTTGCGAACAATGAAAATGTTGGGGCAGCCTGGCCTTTTCTCTGCACATTCTGAAATGAAGCATGTAAACCATAAAATAGCCAAAAGAATGCTACTACTCTGCAGTGTTTAATGCAGATAATCCATCTCAGCCCTATGGGATAGTAATATACTCTGGACTTCAAAAGTTAAAGCCTACAGTAATGGTTCTTAAAATATTAACCGGGAATTTATTTGGTAAGAAGTCTAAGAATCAGCACAAAAATAGGGCACGAGGCACAAAACTACTGATAAAATATCAAACACTCTGTAAAACTCAATTAAAAAAAAAAAAACGCTAATAATTTGTGTGATAATGAAAATCACCTTATAAACACTAATGTGACTGAATTCTCAACTCTTTCACCATTTGGTGGTGTTCTTGAAGCCTCTACTCCTGGAGTCAAATGACTGCTCAAGAAGTTTCTAGGTCTCATGTTGCAGAATAAAACTTGAAAGAACATGATCTGAGTGTACTCCAAACTCTTGAAAAGGCAAGTAAAAAGAACCCCAAATTTATTTTCAAATATCTCATTTTAAGCCAATTTATTTTGGGGCCTAACTCACAATTTCTGAACATTTGAGGTTAGGAGTATCCCTGTTCGCTCTGCATTAGTATTTAGTAAAATCCACCAAGATAAACACTCAAGAATGAAAGAGAAGTTATTCACCTTTTGGGAACAAAGTTTCATACACCAGCATCTCTCCAGGTCCCCAGGCAAAACACATTTGCTTCCTGTTGGAGTCCACCCCAGGAATCAGCTGTTAGGAGATAGGGCACAGGAATTGTCAAGCATGCAGCTGCTCTCTAGAAGAATACAGCAGGCAAACACGATTCCTCTTCCCCTTTTAGGGTATGTTTCCCCTGCATCTGGGAGTGAGCCTCTCAGCTTGGGTCCACAGGCTCATCTACACAGAAATTTTTAGCACACTAGGGCAAGCCCCACTAGCACAAGTCTTTCTACACTGGCTGGGAGGCTTGCTCTCAGATGCAGTAGACATGCCCTCAGTTTTCTCATCTGTAAAACGGCGAGAATGATACCACCTTCCCTCATAAAGCACTTTGAGATTACTGCAGAAGGGCGCTGGGTGCTGCTCTGATTATCACTGTATCTTTTTGGCGGCGGGCTTATTTGTGCTAACGAAGGGAGACAGTCAGTAATGCACAGGCACGAGGGCGATTAGCTGAAGTGAACCACAACAGCTCCCTGCCCCCCACAGCCGCTCCCCTCTACCCCGCGTGCCCCCCGCCCGTAGCCTCCCCCAGCCCAGTGCTCCCGGCAGAGGGTGCCCAGCCCCCCCGCAGACGAGGGCTCGCTCTGTCCTACAGTAAGCGGCGGCTCCACGTCCAGCTCATCCATGTCAGCAGCAGGCTCGCCGGAGGACGGCGACAGGCAGCAGAAGAGAACCAGCTCCGCCGCCACAACAGATGGCCTGCACCCAGAGAGCCCCGCCCAACCCCAGGCCGGGCCGGGCGCCGGGCAGAGACAGAGGCCCCTGGTTCGGGGCTGCCCTCTGCGCTGCCTGCAGAACTCTACTCCTCCGGGCCCACATTGCTGCAGCTTCCCCTCTCGATCAGCCCCCTGGGGCGGGGTGAGAAATAGTGTGTGTTAGAAAGGGGGGATAAGTCCTCCCTTTATGGGCTTTACATTGTTGAATTTGGGGACAGGCCCTGAACAGGTCAGTCCGGTGGCGCGACCGGCTCTGGAAGGACCCCACGAAGGTATATAGGCGGGAGCGGCGGCTGAGGCGCTCTAGTCCGGGAGTGTGTCGTAGGGGTCCTGTTGTGTTGGTGGCGGCTTTTACCCATTTCCTGGATCAGCTGCTGGGGTTTCTTCGGGATCCCGTGCTTGTCCTTAGGTCAGGCCTCTGGTTGTCCCTCCCTAGCGCTGGTAGGCAGCTGCTCGCAGGGGGGCGTTGCCCCGCCCCGTGCTGTGGCTGTAGCTGTCTCCGCTGACGGCTGTAGGGCGCCCTCATATCGCGCCACGCCCCGGGCGCTGCTGCTGGTGGTCTGTTCTGCACACAGATGGGTATCCGCGTCTGCATGAGTTGAGGTGTAGAGGGTGTAATCATCCATTTCTTGCCACCAAGGGATCTTGAGTTGCCATGTGCCTCCCTGTTTATGATCATCGTTGTTATAATTTTACTTCTTGTGAGGGGGCTCAGAGAAACTTCTTGCATGGTTGCAGTGCCTACACGGGTGCTTTTGAATGATGACAAATGGGACAGCAGATGGCTGGGTGCTTTGAAACCTTACTGGCCTCCACCCACCTCACCAGGCTGACTTGGGATCATTAAGCTGAACTTCTCTAAGAGCCCCAGATACCCAGAGGGGCCTTGCCTTTCATGTACTATCTGGACAGGACCAGAGAGTGCTGGTCCTAGCCTTTATGCCTACCTAGGCCAAGCCAGGGAGTTGTGAGGCCAGCATGTAACTTCATCTTGCCCTTTTTGGGGACTTTGAAGCTTTTCAAGCTATCTGGGTACTTGGCAAACAACAAACCCTTTCTTGAACTCACCACTTGCCTAGCCAAGAAGCAAAAAAGCATTGTGTCCTGGAAAATTGGAAGCTTGTTGAAAAATGAAGTGATTTATTAGTTTTTAAATCTTATACTTCCTAAACTAACCTCATAAAGTTTGGGGCTGGGGGGGGGCGGGGGAGCTGATTGTGAATGATGGTTTGGTGTGGCATTTTCTACTCCATGCACAGAACTAGAATTAATGCAAAGCAAAAGCTGGGGGTTATAGTAGATCACAAATTGAATGAGTCAATAATGTGATGCAGGTGCAAAAAAGGGCTAAAATCATTAAGGTATATTAACAAGAGTGCCTGGGCACCATATTTAAGGAAAGATTAGGGTATTTTTGTTGCCCTTTAGAACAAAATAACATCTTTCTCCGATGTTGATGAGATGAGCATATGCTTGTACAGCACATTTGTAAAGGGCATGTGACAGTGATATCTATGGCCCTTACTGAAATTAGATCATTTAATTTCTAAACAATCCACATATGGAAATGAACAAACTTAACTCGGTCTTGTAGTTATTGCATAATGTCACTACAGTTATGATTAAGGTATTTTGTTTGTGGTCCCAGATTAGATTAAACTGACTTTTTTTAAAGACGTTAGAATTTTTCCTTTTGTGGTGTCAACAGAGAGCAGAATTAAGGTTGTTTGGGTGCCTTAACTGTATACTTCCACACCTTAACAGAGCTGGTTGTAAAAATTCTGACAAAACATCTTTTCATCAGAATTTGCTGATTCATCAAAAACAAAACATTCCATGGAGGTGGTTCAATTCCAACAAAGTAATAGAAAAACCTGACTGGCTTCCTACCAGCTCACCCACCTGGCTACTCAGCAGCCCATCTGGTTGGGCTGCAAAGGAGCCTGGACTTCTTGACCCCTTAGCAGCTTACCTGGCTCCTAGCTCATTGGCAGCCCATGCTCTAGAGCTCTAGGTTGATTTCCTGAGTTTAACACTTGATTTGGGGACCATTACAGCACATCCCTCTAATATATTTTACCCTTAAACTACTACTATGTTCTCTCAAGTTAAAACTCTAACACTTTTTGTCTCTGAATGTCCTTGATTTTTAAAAATTGTTTGTCATCCATGAGCACTAACCAAGAAACCCAAAGAGAATATGACCATGTAATGTTTCTAATGATTTGTGGTATCAACTTTGCATCATTCTTTAAATAACTTTCAAGAGCAGATTCCGCCGCTACACCAGAACAAGTACCACTAGCATCACAGTTCAGGCAAGTTCTTTCATGGCTAGGGGGTGGTATGGAAGAAAGTGCAAAAATTGTTTGTAGGGGAAACAAACAGGAAGCAGGTTAAGGCAGCATTGCCAGAGCAGAAGGGCAGATAAGTAGGGAGAGGCAAAGATGTGAATGGTTTTGACAAGAACAAGAAGCTTGACCTTATGCAGTGGAATGGGGGTTGGGGGGAGGTCCCATGGTAAGGAAGATGATCTTAGCAACTGAGTTTTGTATGGACAGAAATGAGGTGGTGATTTTGGGGAGGTCAGAAAGGAGGAATCAAGTTTGGAGATGAGCCTGAACAAGAGTCTTGGCTGTGTGGACAGAAAGGATATTAGAAATGTTATGGAAGAAGTGGCCATATTTAAGCACACCATGGACGTGTGGGTCAAGGGATAGCGAAGGAGATAAAAAATGCATCTCTCCTGCCCCTTTCTCCAAAGTTACTGATCTGAGGGTGGTTGTGTTTTCATAGTGACAGAGGTGGTGATTAAAAAATGTGTTCACTTTTAACTGGGATGGATTTAAGTTGTAATGAAATACCCAGGAAGAGCTATCAGAGAGACACAGATGTGGATTGGATTGAGGGAGTCAGATCAGAAATAGAAAAATAGAATTTCAAGTCATCAACATAATTGGAGCTGTATGGATAGAAGAGGTCACCCAAGCAGTGTAAAGAGAAGGGACCATGAAAACTGTGGTGTCCAAATGGAGAGTAGGAAGGAGTTAGGGGAGCAGGGTGGTAAGAGGGGCCACTGAAGGTACAACCAGAGAGGTAGGAAGAGAAGATTTGGAGGAGGAAGGCAGGGTAGACTGTGTCAAAAGCTGCTGAGAGGTCAGGGAAACTGAGGACGGCATAGAGATCCTGAGATCTGGTTGTGAAGAGGTCTCTATTTAGTGTTTCAAATGTCCTTATTACAAAGTTAATATGGCTGCACTTTGGCTAATCACATGAAGCATTAAAGTACAGTTCCATCTGAAATGTGACCCTATAAAAATACCATTGTGAGGCCTCACTTATTGTCTGACTTCTAGGTCAAATTTGATTAATTTACAAGTACATACAAGTTTTTAATAACTACCAACATTGCAAATTCATCCTGGGCTCTGAAAATCTAGATTATAGGTAAATCTAGGTATACCTTTAGTCTGAGCCTTTATTGTGGTGTTTTTAAATAGTTTCCATGTGTCTTGTAGGCATTTCACACTCGTGATTGTTCCTTTTAATTTCTATTTAACTAGCTTCCTCATTTTTGTGTAGTTCCCCTTTTTGAAGTAAAAGTCTACTGTGGTGGGTTTATTTGGTATTTCCCCCTCTACAAGGATGTTAAATTTAATTGTATTATGGTTGCTATTGCTGAGTGGTTCAGTTATATTCACCTCTTGGATCAGATCCTATGCTCCACTTAGGACAAATCAAGAATTGCCTTTCCCTTTGTGGATTCCAGGACTAGCTCTTCCGAGAAGCAGTCATGAATATACCGGTAGTCTAGAAATTGTATCTCTGCATCCAGTCCTGAGGTGACACGTACCTAGTCACTATAGGGATAGCCGAAATCTCCTATTACTAGGTTTTCTGTTTTTGTAGCCTCTCTAATCTCCCTGCGTATTTCAGTCACATCATCGCCATCTTGGTCAGGTGGTTGGTAGTATTCTCCTAGTGCTCTACTCTTTTTAGTCAAGCATGGAATTTCTGTTCATAGAGGTTCTTTGGTAGATACACTTTTGTACATCACTAAAGAATTCTGTTCCCTCCTTAGTGTTGGTATCCTTTGAGAATTTGTGGACTCTTATTATACCTTCCCTTTTATCTCTAAATTATTCCTTGCATGTTAACCCTTCTGGGATCCTGAAACTCAACTGTCTCTGGCAGTTGAATTGCATCAGCTTGTAGCACCTTTGCAAACTGTATCTTTTGTGGACCTGGTCATCTTGTGTTCTAGAATTTAATCTTTTGTTTAATAAAAAACAAAAAAACCCTAAAAGTCTGGTGTGCTTGAATACTAAGATAATCTTCAAACTGTTAACTATTTGACAGCCTGGAACAATAGTTGAGATATGAACTTCCTCTTGTCATCTTAATAGAGTGTAGACTGAAGCATAAGGATTACTTTGTTTATTTGTATTGTAGAGTGCCCCTCCTCCCCCACCTAAGAGCCCCAGTCATGAACCAGGATCCCATTGTGCTTGTTGCTATATACAAACGTGGAACAAAAAATTAACTAATTTCTGATAAAAAAAACCACAAAGAACAGTTACTGTAGGAAGATCTGCCCAATCTATTGTGAGTGGAGTGTTTGTGCCTCAAGCAGATACAGCTTGGAAGAGTGTCTCACTTCCGTTCCCTTCCCAATTCAACCTCTGACTCCCTCCAGTTAGCCAGTATCTTTCTGATAGAATGTGTTGCCCAGAACTGAATGCAGTGTTCCATAGCGGGATACAGCATGAATAGTACATTGGTAGTGTTCAAATACAGTTTGGTCTTTCTTGTGTTTGTATCTGAGCCAAGTTATAATTATGTTATGGAGGCACCATGTTGGGCTCCTTGAACATGAAAAGAGGTAGAATGTTGAGACCAGAAGGTTGCATGATATATGACATTAGATTCCAACTATCAGTGCTGTAATATAGAGTGGAAATAAATATAAATTAATGGAGATATCCTATCTCCTAGAACTGGAAGGGACCTTGAAAGGTCATCAAGTCCAGCCCCCTCCCTTCACTAGCAGGACCAAGTGGTGATTTTGCCCCAGATCCCTAAGTGGCCCCCTCAAGGATTGAACTCACAACCCTGGGTTTAGCAGGCCAATGCTCAAACCACTGAGCTATCCAGTTACAGTGTATGGGAGGCCAGGCTATAATGCAGCTTCACAAGGCAAATTTATGTTCCCTCTACTGAAAGCAGGTAGTGGTTGGTCAATCCACATAGTATATGAATCAATAGACCAAGTCCCTCTTGTAGGTCTGATGCCCTGTGATGACCTCAAACTCTTGGACCCAGGTCAGTGTGAAGATTCAATTTCTAGACAACCTGTGACAAGTGGGTGTGAGGATTCAGTTTCCAGCCAACCTTGTGTAGGCTAAGTTAGATGGGCTTTGAGAAGGGGACTAATATTAGAGAAGAAAAATCCATGGCAAAAGACAAGGAAAAAGGGGAGCAGTATTTATGGTGAAAGAATACTGGGACAATCTGAAAGGAAGGTTGAGTTTTGCTGGTGAATCAAAGTTCTCCTATTTGACATTACACAACTTTTAATGTTTTAGTCTGTGCAATTTTTGTCATTATGTATCTGCTCCTAAAATGCACCTCCCACAAACATTATGTATTAAAAATGTACACTTTTTTTTTGCTTCATAGCCCAAGTATGTGTTGAAAACAGCTGGATATGATGAAAACAGTTGTATTAGCAATACCTAAACTGTAAAGACTCAAGAACAGCTTTGATGGAACCTATCCAACAGCCTGAGACTATCAACTGTAGGTCTCACACGTGCTAACATCAATGCCATGGGTGTCCCCCATCACCTCAATAAATTCTTGGATGAATTTCCATATGGTATCTGTGACAACGGTCACTATCAGCCCTTTGGATCCAGCAAAATATACTGAGATGACATTGGTTCCCTGATGTGTACCTGGATTTGAAATACCTGAATATCCCTGGATATTTTTAAACATGGCAGCAATGACTTGAAAGGGTCAAATAATCAATAGGATTCATAATAGAATACTTTGCGTTAGTCCCAGTAGATCTGTTAAGTGATTTTGCCAAATATCATATCACATTCTTCCCCAGTTCAAGGATCTGAAAAATAAACTGTTTGAAATTGAGTCAGATTCTGCCTGGGGTGTACAGGCAGGATAGGCCCGATGACTATAGCGGAAGCTACTAAATTTGAAAGAATTAACCTCACCAGATTTGATTTATGCCTACAATTTCTTGAGAGGAAAGCCAGGACAGAATTCCTTCAGGTAGGAGAGTTCTGTCCTTCACAATTGAACTAGCCCCTTATAAACATTTTATATAATGTACTGGTCCCTTCACTAGCAATGGGATAGGGTGAGACTAGAACAGAGGTTCTCAAACATTGTCAACAGACCACCAGTGGTCTGCAAGCTCCATCCAGGTGGTCTGTGGATAGTAACCTCTAAGGTTCGTGTCTGAGTGGCCACACATGAGAGAATGAATGGCCACCCACCTAATTAGTGGAGGCATGCAGGTGTGGCTCCACTGATTAGTTGCCTGGACCTTGGAGAAGACGCACATGTAAGGTGAGGTGGTGACCTTGTGGGGAATAGAGCGCAGTGAGGTGAGAAGAGGGGGTGGGGAGAATTTGGGATGTGCAGGGCTGTGGCGACCAGAGAAAGAGGTGACATTCCAGGGCTAGGGCTGCGGCTGCCGGGGAGAGACAGCCCTCCTTCCCAGACTCAGCTTGGGGCTGCCGCAGCAGGGAGGAGAGGGCACATCCAGCGCATTAGAAAGGTAAGACTACTGATATTAAAATGAGTTGTGTGCTTTTATTTGTAGAACAAAAAAAGTTAATTTTGGGATTTTTTATAGAGCGCTTTTATCCAAAGTGCTTTACAATAGTTAGCTAACAGTACAAACAACATTTGGAAAGATCATTAAGTGGTCTGCTGAGACCCTCAGCAATTTTCAAGTGGTTTGCAGACAAAAAGTTTGAGAATCACTGGACTAGAAGGTTTGAAGAGGATCAGTGTAATGATACTATGTAGGGACTTTGCTGCCCTAGGTGGTAATACTGTGAGAGTGTGGGGGAATAATATAGGAGTAAATGGGAAGAATTATAGCATTACAACCACGAAGTGGCGTACAAGGCCTGGTCTACATTAGAATTTACATCGGTATAGCTATGTCTCTTAGGGGTGTGAAAAATCCACACCTCTTGAGAAATGTAGCTATACCAACCTAACCCTGGCTGTAGCCAGCACCAGTTCAATGGAAGAATTCTTCTGTTAAGTGTTAATGGCTCTTGAGGAGGAGGACTACCGCGGGTGCAGTTGTAGTGTTTTAGTGTAGACAAGGCCTAAGTGAGAGTTATATGGAAGAGGCACAAGGGGGTGGCTGGGGGCAGCAATGATGGGTGTGGGTGTGATCTCTAAAGGCCAGGGACTGTGTGGTGCTCCACATGTGGGTACAGGGTGGCATATAGAAAATGCATGTAAGGGTGTACATACCTATGTATGGGGATGCAGGTGTACCTGAGGGGCATAGTGGTCCGAAGATGGCTTTACAAGGGGGCAGACAGAGGACTGTGTAGCAAAGATGGGGGAGGTTGGAGGAGAATTGAGAGCCTACACGGTGCTGTGCAAAGGGGCCTGAATAAGGGGGTATGGGACACATGGAAGTGTATGAGGGCCACAGTAGAAATGTGGATAGGATGCCGGCTAGGGATACAGTTGAAGCAGGGGCTGTGTGTGGGCCCAGAAGGGGAAGTCTATGAGGGGAGTGTGGTGACCCTTGGAGTGACTTGTGTCAGGTCTGGGGCCCCCTTGGCACATATCTAGGGGCGTTCAGGGGGCCCACCTAGGTCCAGACATGCACAGTGCCCAAGGCTGAAGAAGGCCGCTATGGGAGGATGGAGGGATGTGTGGTGGGGCACCTGGGCAAATGGAGGCCGTAGCAGCAGACCGGCGGCCATTTTGAGAGGACAATACACTCCGCACGGGCACGGCACAGCCCATTGCGCCCGGCGGGGCGGGGGACGCGCACGCAGGGCTGGGAGATGCCCGTGCGCGCGCACGCTCCTTCTCTCGGCCGTGTTATGTAACGGATCAGCGCGCTCCCGGCGGCCGGACCCAATGAAGCCTGGGCTGGGGGGCGGCGCGGGGGCGCGCACGCAGGGTAAAGCGCGGTCCCGCGGCAGTGCGTGCGCGCTCACCCTAGCCTCCCCCTCTCTCTCTCTTCGCCTCGCTCGGTCTTTCTCCCCCCTTTGTGAAGCGCTCGGAGCGGCCCGGACCCTGCTGCCTTGCCATGGCCGACGAAAAGCCCAAGGTGAGGGAGGAACCCCCGGGCGGGGGCAAGGAGAGGCCGGGCCCGGCCCCGGCCTGGCGCGGGAGCAGCCCCGACTCTGCCGCGCCGGCTATGCGCGCCATTTTCCTCCCCCCTCCGCAGCAGGCCCGGCCGCCGTCGCGCTCCGTTCTCCAGCCCTCGCAGGGCCGCCCGCCCCGGCCCCGCTGTTTCCCCCGGTGGAGGACCTGGCTCCGTTCCAGGCGGATCCCTGGGGGCCGCAGCGGGGCGAACCGGAGCTGTGCTTCCTCCCCTGTCCCGGGAGGCAGGCCCAAGCGCGGCTGCGGCCCCCACCTCCCCGAGGGGCTGGATCCCCACCCCCCGCCCATGTGGGCCCGGGCCTGGCTTTGCAGGGGGAGAAGGGCTGCAGCATCCCTCACCTACCCTGAGCTGAGGCAGTTCCCAGCCCTCCCCTCAGCCCGGCCCTGGCCTCCCCTGGGCAGGAGGGACCCTGAAATAGCGCGACGGTCCCAGCCCTGCTCTTTTGTGCCTCCTGCTGCCCAGCGCCCCCTGCCCTGGGCGGGTCTCTTGAGGCTCTGAGCGGCCTGGCGGGGGGGAACGGGAGCAGCATGGAGCAGCCTGTGAGTCCCTGCTGCTGCTGGGTTTTCATTTTAAATGGAGTTTGAAGGCGCCAAAAGCCTCTCCCATTTAAAGGACCCATCCTCCCTCCCTCCCCTGCGGGGCTCCGACTGTGGCTCTTCCTAGGCAGCAGGCGGTGGTTCTCTCTCCCTGCCACCCCCCACCCCTTTTGCTGGAGTATCTGTCACATGTAGACCTGGCCCCCTGTTTGCACATTGTTGTCTTCTGAAATCTTATGCGAGGCTGGAATTGAGAGGACTTGGTCCAATAGTGTGGTATGAGGTGAAGCTGGAACACAGCTCAGTGTCTCAGGTATCGCCTTTTTATTAAAGGCAAAGTCCTCAAAGAGCTGTCTATAGTCAAAGGACAGATGCTTCGTTTGAACTGACTAGTGTTGTGTTGTTATTACACTGGGTAGCTTTTTATCTTCGGCATTAAAGAGCGCCCCTCCCATTCCGCCCCCAAATTATTTGGAAATAAGGCATACATTTTTAACGGAGAGTAATTAACCATTGGAACAAATTCCCAAGGGTCATGGTGGAGTCTCCATCATTGACAATTGTTAACTCAAGATTGGGTGTTTTTTTCTAAAAGATAAGCTCTAGCAATTATTTTGGGGGAATTCTATGGCCTGTGGAGGCCAAACTAGATGATCACAATGGACCCCTCTGGCCTTTAGAATCTATCAATGTATGAAAATAAAAACCCTAAAGTAGTTTTTGCATTAGTTGTGTGTAATATGTTTTTATTGAAGTGGAAGCTTTAAATTGTTTATTTCGACTTGTTTAATAAAGGGTAAAGCTGCTAGTTTCAGGACTTAATCACTTTAAAGGATTCTCATGGAAGTCTAACAAGATGCAAGGTCTGAACTTGTTTCCTTTTGAGAGCTGTGGTATTGAAGTTAAACTTAAACTTTCCTGTAATCTGTAAATTGCAGAAATAGCTTCACTGGCTTAGTTGAAATAAAGTGAGAGAGAGATTTTATAGGATATTTGAGATTACAATCCTAAATGTAAATTTAGTTTTCTTTAAAAGGATAAAATGTACTATTGTATATGAGCATGTGACAACAATATTCTTATTTCTTTAGCTTTGAATAATTTTAACAGTTAAACAGCTAGTATGTGTCTGTCTTCCTTTCAGGTTTATCTCTTTCATCACCATTGTACTAATTAATTTCAGTAGCCCTTGACAGAACTTGTTAATTTCAATACTGTTGGGTTTTTGCTTTTCCAAATTAGGAAGAGTTTCACACTAGGAAAATTGAAAAACACTAACATTATTTCATAAGTCAAAGTGTGAAGTTTGTAGAGGCCTGTTGCCACATGGTAAAATGTTAACTTATTTCATACTTTTTTTTAAATCATACCTCTCCTTTCTTTCTTTTCTCCTCAACAGGAAGGAGTGAAGACTGAAAACAATGACCACATTAATCTGAAGGTGGCAGGGCAAGATGGGTCTGTGGTTCAGTTTAAGATTAAGAGGCACACGCCACTTAGTAAACTAATGAAAGCCTATTGTGAACGACAGGTGAGGCACTTGTGTGAACACTAAAGGAAGCAATGCCCATAAGAGGGGTCATCTTCATTAAGGTGGATGAGAACAGTAAATGTCTTATCACAGTATTGCATATTTAACAAAACTCATCATGTTGCAGAATATGTACTGCTTCAAGGGTCTTTTGCTAAATAGACTGGGAGAACATTTTCAAGAAATGGATAAATAAAGTTAAATTATTATCTTTGTAAAGTCTCCTTTACAGCACCCTCCTGTTGGAAGGCAGCTTTAATATTGCTATCTCCCAAAACATGGAGAGGGTGTGGTAGAAGGAAGTGTGGCTAGGCAGTTGAACAGTAATAATGGTAGCTTTATAACAGATGTTTGTTTGTTCTTGATCTTATCTCAGACTTCTGATTTATGGCCTTAGTTTTACTGTACTGAGATAGAAAGTGCCAATGGCTGGTCATAGATTTCTTTGAAATGTAAAACTGTATGGGGGTGGGCTGAGAGTGATCATGAAGTCCACATTTTCTGTTTCATTTTCTCTAGTGCAGTGGTTCTCAAACTTTTTTTTTGTGTGGACCACTTGAAAATTGCTGAGGGTTTCAGCGGACCACTTAATGATCTTTCCAAATGTTGTTTGTACCATTAGCTAACCTTTGTAAAGCACTTTGGATAAAAGCGTTATATTAAAAAAAAACCTTAATAATAAAAAATTTTTGTTCTACAAATAAAAGCACACAACTCATATTTTAATATCAGTAGTCTTACCTTTCTAATGCGATGGATGTGCCCTTTCTCCCCTGCCGCGGCAGCCCCTGAGCTGGGGCTGGGAAAGAGGAGTTGTCTCTCCCCGGCAGCTGCAGCCCTGGAGCTGGGGAAAGTCACCTCTTTCTCTGGTCGCCACAGCCCTGCATGTCCCAAATTCCCTTCACCCCACTTCCCCCTCTTGCCCACCTGCTATTCCACCCCAAGGCCACCACCTCACCTTGCATGTGCATCTTCTCCAGGATCCAGGCACCTAATTAGTGGCGCTATGCCTGCATGGCTCCACTAATTAGGTGGGTGGCCCTTCATTCTTTCATATACGGCTGCCCAGGCACGCACCTTAGAGGGAACTATCCACAGACCACCTGACTGGAGCTCGTGGATCACTGTTTGAGAACCTCTGCTCTAGTGGATTAAGTAATTCATCTGAGTAAACAAGTCTTCTGATATGCAAACAACTGAGCCTTCCTCTAACTTGCAAATAGATATTGGAAGAAAGGAGTTTTAAAACAGTGGTTGCAGAAATAAGAATGACCCCAGAGAAGCTATTTTTTTGATGAGTTGAATGCCTAGAGCTTGAAAGATCATCTTATTTTAGGAAGTCCCTTCTCTAAAAGGCTTGTTTTCAACATTAAGTTAATCTGTACACACAAGCTGTACTGCTTTAACAATATTGGTATAGTTAAAACACCTTTATACCTCTATAACTCGCTGCACATTGCGTGTTGTGCCAGTATAACTATTTCAGTAAAAATCAGACTCCTGCCCGAAATAGATACATTGATACAAGCACTGTTTAGACCAGACCTAAAACTAGCAATTCTGTCATTCTCATGCTGAGATGGGATTATTTCAAGGGATTTATACAGTAAGATCAAATGAAAGCTATTGTCTTATTTAAATTATTCTGCTTTAGTTGTATGATTTCAATGTATAACATATGATCAAAGGTGCTTATAATGTACTTTTCTCTATGTCTGGATTTGAGCTACTCTTGGGAGCCTCAGGAAACCTAGGTATTATGCAGGAGGAGTTCATCAGACTTGCTTAATGGTGAGAGTGGATTTGGTTTGAGTGACAACTACACTTGACAGTCAGACTCGGAGATTATTTTGAATGATGAATACTTTCACTTAGGAATACTACTGCACTATAAGCACCCTGTCTTAGTATGTAAGGGAAGGAGTGCCGTCCATACACCTTCCTTACCTCGCTAGGTGTTATGAGGATAAATTAGTGAATGGTTGAGTCTGTCTTTTTTTTCTAGCCCTGTCAATGGCTTATTGTTATCTTAGGTAAGTTATCTGACCTCAGTTTTCCCCATTGTAAAATATGGATATCACCTCCTTCATGGTGTGTTGTGAGGTATATCAAACTGCTGTAAAATGGGTTGAGAATTCTGGATAAAAGGTAATATTAAATATGTCTAGAAAGTATCATTCATACCCAAATTAGTCAGTATAAAATGCTTGCTGAGTTTATATTTCTTTAATTTAAAATTCATGCAAGAAACTCTGGCTTTCCCATAGAAAAAAAATCCATCAGAATCCTAGAAATATAGGGCTGGAAGGAACCTTAAGTTGTTATCTAGCCCATCCCTCACTCTGAGGCAGGATGAGTACTAGGATTTAGGCAATTTTTGCAATGAGCAGAAACCAGATTTTGAATCAACTAACATCCAAAATCCTGTTAAAGTAGGAAATGAGATATGCAACTATTTTAAAAGGTTCACAAGTCAAGGGCAATGATTTTCAAACTTGAAGGCCTAAAAATAAATATCCATTTAAATATTTAAGCATCTAAACAGGTGGGCAGATTTTTCATAGGTGCTTTCATAGATCCCACAACTTACATCGGAAGTCATTGAGGACTGTGAATGCTTAGCACTTCTAAAAATCAAAACTTACGTGCCTATCTATAGACTCCCAAACTTGAAAATTTTGGCTAAGAAACATAAAGTTGAAGCAAAAAAACCTCATGCATATTGAGGAGACACAAAAACTAGTCAATGCAGAGGACTAGATAACTAAAGAGTAGAAGTCATGTAGTGTATATAATAGTCTTCAGATATAGGTTCAGAAGATCAAGACTATTGAGGATCATTGTTTCTGGGAAGAATGTATTACTGGAAATTGTTCCAGTATATTGAAGTGCAGAAAAATCCATATCTTTGTGAGATTGTAGTTCTCAAATGTGCACTTTTCTGTTAAGTCTCACTTGGGACCCGTACAAAATTGCCAAGAACCACTACAAAATAACTTAACATTTTCAGAATGCAACATATAAGATCCACAACATCAGAGAAAGTAGTATGTTATTTTTCTCTTGGGGGGGAGCCCCCAGATTCCACATCTTGTTAGTCATTCCCCTCAAATACTCTATTTTAGTAACTAGACATCGTTTCCTAATGAGGCCAGCAACATCAGTTGCTTCATCCCAAGGGCTGAGTAAGCTGCCTATATGCAGCACTCTGTCCTTTGACAGTGGAGCTTGAACCAAATTCCCTTGTGCAGCAGAGGGTTCTGGAGCCACTTTGCTGTTTGGTCAGCCACAGGCTTATATCTTAAATTTAGATGAGTTTATGGATGAACAATACCAGAATCTGAAGACTTATTTCAGTCCTTCAAGATGAGATGTTGCCCTAGTGGGGAGATTGCTTCATTGTGAACTATAGCTGGTAAGATTTTACTAATCTGAATATTCTTGCTAAAACATCTTTCCTGGCAACACAATCCCTCCCATAACAAGTGATTAATATAACAGATTTCTGTTTCCATTCTATATCTGTTCCAGGGCTAACTGAGGACTTAATTCATCAGGGCTGTCAGTCCAGCACCTTCCACCACATTAACCTCACTTGAAAAACAAATTATCTTGATGAATGTCTAGGACCTCCTACAGGAAAACTTTAGACAGTATATATTAAATGGAGGACAGAACTGGAAGGCAGAGACAACAGAGCTCTGCCATTGACTGTATCCTTTCCTCACTCATTTGGGCTATGTTTGCTCTAGACAGACATAGTGGACACTGACAGAAGGAGTTATAGGTTATTGTAGGAACACCAATTCCCCAAACAATGTTGGCTATACCAACAGAAGCCCTCTTCTCTTGGCATAGTTGCATCTTCACAAGGAGTTTTGTCAGCATAGCTATGTTGCTCGGAGGTGTGGTTTTTTTCGCACCCTGACCGACATAGTCATGCTGCTGTAAGTTTTAAATGAAGACCAACCCTTAATCTTTCCCTATGTGTAGAATGGGGGTAGACCAGCTGAAGGGTGCTATTCAGTTTAGTTTGTAAAGCTCTTTGAAAACAAAGTGCAGAGTGGTGATTACTACTTAGACTGAAAACAAACTAGCTATCAGCCCACATGAGAATGAGAGAGTATTTTGGGGGATGGAAAGGGTTACCAAATGATTTTAGTGAGCGTGATAATAGAAATTTCTTAATTAAAATTATATTATCTGGGTAGTCTCCCTCTGAAGGTAGATGACTTCCTTAAAACCTAACTTCATTTGTTCTCTGAAATGGTTCATTCTGCTGGTTTCTTATCTTGTGTGTGTTCTAAATAATCCAGTATCAGGGGGGTAGCAGTGTTAGTCTGAATCTGTAAAAAGCAACAGAGGGTCCTGTGGCACCTTTAAGACTAACAGAAGTATTGGGAGCATAAGCTTTCGTGGGTAAGAACCTCCCTTCTTGCATCTGAAGAAGGGAGGTTCTTACCCACGAAAGAACCTCCCTTCTTGCATCTGAAGAAGGGAGGTTCTTACCCACGAAAGAACCTCCCTTCTTGCATCTGAAGAAGGGAGGTTCTTACCCACGAAAGCTTATGCTCCCAATACTTCTGTTAGTCTTAAAGGTGCCACAGGACCCTCTGTTGCTTTTTACTAAATAATCCAGGTTCTGTAATTTCATCTCATGTGTCCCTTAAATTCAATAAGGAGATTAGACTTGATATCAGCATTAGATGCTGGAAGTTTCAATTAATTCAAAAAGTAACTATTCAGGATTAATCAGCTACTTATTGAGTCACTTCAGACTAACAGATTGATGTGGGCTTTCCATGAGGAGAAGAAAAGGAGTCATATAATGTTGCTGCTTTTAGAGAAGGTGAAATCGAGCTGTGCTAACATTTGAGCAGGGATGTTATTCCCCTTGTGACACTTGCCACCCAAAGTGCTATTCCTAACTTTCCTCCAACTGAATTATTTAAAATTCTTGAAAAAAAGAATAAAAAATTTTTTTTCAGTGGCTTCTGGCCTTCAGGACTTGATTTGGGATTTCTAGTATACTTTATTTAATGTCTAGTTGGTAGGGACAATGATGCATCTTTTAGAAACTAAACATGTTGCAATTTGTCATTCAAAGCAGGGCATAATCAAAACATAGCTCCAGTTACAAGTCAAAGTGAGGACTGAACAGTGTTTTAACATGTCACTTATTTCTCTTTGCGCCAGGGTTTGTCAATGAGGCAAATCAGATTCCGGTTCGATGGGCAGCCAATCAATGAAACAGATACACCTGCACAGGTAAAAATTATATTTAAAGCTTGCTGCAGGAGTTAATAGTTGTGTATAACACTTGCTACAGAGAAACAGCTATGTAACTATTGATGCTTAAGTAATATACCAATGGTCAAGATCTAACTTCAGACTTTTACAGTAACTAGTTCAGAACTGTTGGGAATAGAAAAACACTATATTCTGCATCTAGAATATTAGATTTATACCATCACAGTACCAGATAAGTTGATTTACAGCTTCTACTGATGCTAAATCCTGTAAGGATATTACTTTATGGATTACAGTGATTGTGGTGGATTAATAGTCCTGGCAGGTAGGTATTGGAGTTCTCCTTCAAATAATAATTTTAGTGTTTGTTAGCATATTGACAGGCCTGGCAGGTGACAGTTCTGTATTGTAGAACTGTATGCTGCAATGTGAAAATTATTGTCCAGTATCTCTAGTTTGTTCGTATCTCAGTAATATAAAGTTACCAAATGTTGTGCAGTTGGGCTGGTTGAAGTATGTAAGTTCAAAACAAAAATCAGACCCAATAATGTAGGATGTTGGTTCACTCTGGCAGTAATTGGTGGTGATGCCCAAGAATGTCTTTCGGGAGTGTTCTGCATAGTTGCATACAAGCAGTTACCCCTGAATTGCATGCTGTTTAAAGTTCATGCTTTCAGCATGCCGTCTCATGATAAATAAGGGACTTCACAATTTTGCCAATGTTGTCATAGAATTGTTGTTTCCAGACTTTTGCTTCAAAGAATATGCCACCCTATCTGTTTAACTTCAAACTTTTGGTTGAACCTGAAATGCTGAGAATTAAAATCCTATGCAGTTTGTAATCCTCTCCATGCATGCTATGTTAAAGCTAAATCAGTTTACTGAAAACAGCAAACACTGTGGACTTCCGATAGATGCAGAATCTGGCCCTTAGAACTACACTAGAAGTGCTGCAGCAGCTCTGATGTACTGTAGACCTGATCTCTTAGACTTGCTCAGACGGGCCTCTTTTGCAGTGTAAACATACCTGTAAGAGCCCCAGAGTGCCAGTTGCGAGACTTGTATTATAGAAAAGACTGCTATAATAATATGGCCTGCAGTTCAGTACTCTGGTACTTGTTTGTTTACCATACATGTCTAGAAACAGTCTCTATCATCACATTCTTAGTGACTGGTTTCCCATTTTCTTTTTTTGTTGTTACTTATTGGATGTAGGGGCTTTGGCCATTATTTGCTTTCTATAGTACTGTAGATTAAACTACTTAGATGCTGTGCATTTAAACAACCACAAAGTGGGACAGAGGTGGTGTTCTAAGGGAAATAGCGGGGATGAAGTGGTCTGATGGAGCAGGCAAGAAGATTAAGACGTAATGTCTGTGAGGCCCTTAGAGAGGAGCAGATCAGTATATTCGTGGATCTTACTTTATTTTAAATAGTCAATTAGCCACCATTCTTTATATCGCTCTTTAAGTTTCATGTTCCCATGAAGCAGGGTGAATGCGTTAAGTTGGGAATTCGTTCTGATTTTAAGTTATGGTAAGAGGTATACGCGAAGATGTGAAACTAAGAACATTTCAGATATGTCTAATATTTCATCAGCTGAGTTGAAACCAGTTCTTTCTTTCTGATGCAGTTGGAAATGGAGGATGAAGATACAATTGATGTGTTCCAGCAGCAGACAGGAGGAGTCTACTAAAAAGAGAACCTGCTACTTTCCTCTCCAGAACTGTGCTCCCACAGACGACACCTTCACAATTAGAAAAATGAGACTTGGTTCAGCCACATCCTGACTACTGCAGTATAGTTTTTTCTCTTCTCTCTTTTTTTCCTCTTCCTTCTATTGTACATAAAGTAACTGGTGTATGTGCACAGACACAATGCATATTTTTTTTAACTAAATGGCCAATGGTATGTTTTGATCAACATGGAATGGAGACGGGGTGGGGAAAAAAAACTGGTTCTGTGAAAATACCCTTTTCTCCATCGTGGCATGCTCCTTCAACTTTTATCTTTATATTCCAGTAAGTTATTTTGCTCTCACTGTTGACAAACAAAAACATTGCATACTTTGTTTGGATAATTTCAATGTTTTTCTTTTATCATTGTAAAACCAAGGACGATTTTATAACTTTTTTGTACGTAGCTGTTACATGTAGAGCAATCTCTGTCTAGGTAAGGGTAAATTACTCCAAAAAACATTGATCCTAGATAGTTTTCCCTTCAAGTAAAGCGTCTTGTTGTTTAAATAAACTTCTTGTTTAAAATAATCAGTTTTCTTTATTTTTCTGCATAGTGATAATACTTAGCACTTGTAGCTTTTTATATTTCCACAACAATTTACAGACTTTAATCCTCAAACACCTACACCTGTATGGGTATGTCTACACTGCAGCTGGGAGCCAGCCTCCCAGCCCAGGTAGAAACTACTAGCTCAAGCCCCGCTAGCGCGAAATAGCAGCTTGGCTGTTGTAGCCCTGGCAGAGGCTCAGGCTAGCCACCAGAGCTCAGACTAAGGGGTCATCTTGAGACACAACATCCACACTGCTATTTTGAAGCGCCCAACTTGAGGTTTGCTAGTGCGAGTCTGTCTATCCACACTGTGAGGTTTGCTTCCAGCTGTAGCGCAGACATACCTTATGGGGTAAGCAAATAAGTATAGTCCCTGTTTTACAGATGGGGAAACTGAGATAGGAAGTGTGTTCAGTTTACATGAATTTGGATTAAGGGTGATACGTTTGGAATACCAAAGTGAGAATCCAAGAAGTATAGAAGATAGATCAGAAACTTGATCTCCGTTCATGGGTGCATTCAGTTATTGTAAAGAAGGTTCCAAACCCTGTTTCGGCACTATGCTGTGATACTGGGTGAAAGAGGAAAAGTTCAAGCCCCGTTTAAGCACTCAGTCATATATCAAGGAGAATACAAAACATGAGGGTACAGTGGAGTGGGGCTGTAATCCAAGATTTAATGAAAGACCACTGAGATCTCTTATTACTTCCTCCCTTTACTGTCCGTATAGAATGTTCCTGTTTGGCTTTAGGTCTGTTCTACTTCACCAGGAATCTCCTAAGGCTTTCAGCTAGTCATAGGTACTTTATTCATAAAGGAAGTAGGAAGTAAAGCCCTGCTCCTTGATGACCAGCTTTTGCAAGAAGACAAATAGCCCCAAGAGTTGATCGTTGTGTGAGTGATCCCGCTGCCCTAGCAAACAAAATAATTTCACTCACAATGATTCCATGCATGGTAGAATGAAATAGCCTCTACGCTTTAGAAAAGTTAGTTGATTGAATGGTGTTTTCTCACATCCCTGGTAACACATTGTTACCCACCTTCATAAACATCTGGGAAGAATAAACTACTGAATATGCCTGTGCTTTGTGGTCATTTTCAAATAACTATTGGGAGTATTAGTCTCTGGTTGTAGGCCACTTCAGTTAATTTTAAGGAATCCCCAATCCTAGTAAGCAGAGTATCTCCTTCCTCAGCATGCACTTGTTCTGGACTGCACTTCTGATCTACACTGTCCTGTGGAGATTAATTGCTCTTTGCTGCACATATTTCTATATCTGGAGCCACAGGCAAAATTATTCCTTTAAAAAAAAAAAATAGATAGTTCAATGACTCTGTTTAGTCTTAGTTTCCTCCTCCAGATTCCTATGTGGGATTCTGAGAATATTTTCCCCTTTGGCTTCAGAAGCTCTGCCATTCAACCTCGCCAGGAAAGACTTGTCTAGCCCAAGATTTCTGAAAACCCACCCCAAGTCTCTAAAATTCTTTCAGATGGTATTATGCCAAGACTTTGTTCTTTGGAAAAAGCTCTCTGTTCATCCGGAAGAGATCTGTTTGAACTTGCTTCAGCTTCTAAAATAGAGGATGAGGTCTCCTTACATTTCATTTCTTGATCTCTCCCGCCTACAGTTAGGCTGAAAACTTCCAGTTGCATTTTGATTCATGTTCCTTCTTCCCTAAGGGGATAGGAGTAAAAAAACCAGGCAGGGAGCACCTGTATGTTTTCAAAAGTGGTATGGTATCCCTTAACCTCATACAGAAGTACAATGGTGCTTCGTTTGTCATTAACCTGCCCATTGAATTCCTGGCAATATCAAGGGGAGTTGCATGGTTTGTCAAGGAAACCAGACCCTTTAAAATGGGTTTATACCCAATTTACAAATGTTTCCCTGTTTAAAAGAGGGAGGAAAAATATATTCCTTTGTAGCAATGAGTCAGGTACTGTAGCTTTAAGAATGTCCCTCTATTCATCTTATGTTAAGTCCTTGCAGAAGGATTTCAACATGTTATCAAAACAAAAGACCCAATCAGTTAACCTCAATTCCTTTGTCTAGTACTTCATTCTCCAGCTGATGTTGCCTGAAAGTGTCTGCTCAAACAGCTGCCTTCAGTAGTACTTGAAGATGACTATATGAGTACAAACTCCTATTGTTTTTAAAAGATTTGATAACCAAAACCATTATTGTCCACAAATCCTTCAGAGAATGTTTCCTCTCAACTAGTCTAGAAACTGGTCAATAGAAGGTGCTTATTCATTCCAACATATAAAATGTAGCAGGGGTACCATACCAAATCCTTTTAAAGTCCACAAACTCATCCTTAGGACCTTTGTCCTGGTATGCTCTTGCAGTTCATATCCATTTGACTTAAGTGATACTTCCTTTGTAGACTGCCAGCACTGCTGCTAAACAGCTTGGAGGTTTTGCCGTTGAGTCCTGCTCCCCACAGTCTGAATGTGCTGCCTGTGTGAGGAAAATAACCTATTGCTGATGATGGGTGTCAGGAACAGGTTCATCTGGACATGGCTTTACTACCAATGTGAATCAGGACAGATGTTCAGCATTGTTTCAAAAAACTGGTTAAAGCTGCGTTAGGGATGAAAATGGTTTGGTTGCTAGGTCTAGACCCCATCCAAATGATTTTCCTGTTTACACTAGCAGCCAAACTGTTTTCAACCCCATTTGAAGAACGTCAGAGAGGATTGGTCAACAGATGCTTTTCCTAGTGCAGACAGCAGTCTTTCATAGGTATGATACATTTGGGATCTTCAAGGGACTGGGTATTTTGAGATTTCACTCAAACATCTAAATACCACTTATTTTAAAGTGATTGTCATGTAGTTTAGCCCCCAAATTTGTTTTCTTAATGAGGATATGAAGTTGATAGAACCATAAAGGATAGAAATGTTACAGGCAATGCATACTAGCAACGTACAATAGGGACCGCATGACCACCTTCAGTACAAAAATGTTAATGCAACAGACTCCTCATTAGATCCTCAGTAAGATACAGTTTAATTTTACTGGCCCTTCATAAACCATGGCTATCCCACCAAATAATATGCAACATCAATTTTTGGACACCCTAAGACTTATTTTCCCATAACTGTTGTCTTAATAAAAAAGTGATCTAGGAGTTAAAATAGGGCACTAGAAACCAAGACTCCTGGGTTCTGATGCAGTCTTGTCTTTGGGCAAATAACCTATGCCAACTTTTTCAAACTTGGGTGCCTAAAATGAGAGATTTAAATCCATATATAGGGACCCTAAAGAAAAGTGTTTTGAGTTTGAGGTCCAACTCCCATTGATTTCAGTGGGAGCTTTGGGTACTTAATACAGTTTTATTCAGGCCTCTAATTATGGATTTAAGTATCCATCTTTAGGCACACAAGTTTGAAAATGTTGGCCTTAACTTCTGTGCCTTAGTTTCTCCATCTGCAAAATGGGGATGATGATAATACCCATCCACCTAACAGGTGCTTTGAGGATTAATGTTTGTTAAATACTTTGAGATGTTCATGTGAAAGGGGTTCTAGAAGTACGAAGTATTATGACATGCTTAACGTCTGAATGTTCTGAAATGGAACATGTTGAATGGCTAATAACTTCTAGGGGGCAAGGAGATACCTCAAGAAGACTATCTCTTTTATATCAGATCGTACTGGCATATAGAGTGTTCTCAAGTTGGCTTTCAAGTAAAAAAGTTGATTAAATCAAGTAATACTAATAAAATATAGCATGTTCTGATGCTGCAAAATATGTACAAAGTCAAAGCTAAAATACTGATATAAAATAAACATCTTGGCAGAAGATAGCTAATCTCAGAGCAGATACTTTTCTTGCAAAAATATTCTTTTCCAGTAACTTCACTTCATTACTCATATGGCCTAGCCAGTGTAATGTAAGTGCTGTCGTTTTGTCTGATGGATGCTGATTATATTGTGACCATTACTGCACCATTCATGAAAAGATATTTTATGATTAGCCCGAAGAATTGACTCTCTGTGCTTCAACCAATCAGAAACTAGCAGATTTCTAAGCATCTAGTTGTTATTCGTTTTCAATGCTAAAAAGAAGATTGTAATTTTTTGATCTTCACATTTTAAATATAAAGTGAACATAAAAATGGGAGATTTTGTTAAAATAGAATTAAAGATTGTGGCCTCTTCTCCGTACTTGTCTGTATCCCCTGGTGTGATCGACTATTCTGGAACAATAAAACAAAGTACAATTTAAAATAATTTTTATTACTTCCACATTGAATCATGTTTTAATTTCATACTTTTCTATATGTAATTATTATTGTATTTTATTTACAGTGGGACAGTGTGACAGGGTGGACTAGGCCCTGAGGCCTCCTCCCTGCTTCACCCTATCCCAGAAAATATCAGTGGAGAGGGACCCCCCAAGCTCCCTAGAGCAGCTGAGTGGGATGAAGCCAATCAGGAAAGAGGCTGCCGGGAGTAGCCAATCAGGGCCCAGCAGGCCTGTATAAAAGGCGCTGTGGGGCCAGCATAAGTTCAGTCTGCTGTGGACTGGGGCAGTAAGAGATGGTTCTGGCTGGCTGCAGGAGCTGATAGGGACTAGGAGAGTAAGGAAAGGACTTCTGGCTGGCTACAGGAGCTGCAAGGGCCAAGCCAGGAAGTTGGTGCTAGGAACTAGGGGAGCAAGGAAGGTGCTCCTGGGTGGCTGTAGGGACTCAACAAAGATAAGGGCTGTGGGGAAATGGTACTGTAGTTATTTAAAGGGATGTGGCTGCTACTTAGAGGATCTCTGGATTGGGGCCTGGAGTAGTGGGTGGGCCTAGGTCACACACTCACTCACTCACTCTCTCTTTAGACAGGCTCAGGGAAGGGACTGAACAGACTGTGTTTAGACAGGCTCAGGGAAGGGACTGAACCTAGAACTGTTATCCCACCCCTAGAAGGAGGCTGGACTGAGACTGACCTAGCTGGAGGGCCAGAAGACTAAAGGTCAGGTGAAGAGTCATAGACTTGTAGGACTGGAAGGGACCTCAAGAGGTCATCTAGTCCAGTTCCTTGCATTCATGGCAGGACTAAGTAGTATCTAGATAATCTCTGACAGATGTTTGTCTAACCTGCTCTTAAAAATCTCCAATTAGGGAGATTCCACCACCTCCCTAGGCAATTTATTTAGTGCTTAACCACCCTGACACTTAGGAAGTTTTTCCTAATGTCCAATCTAAACTGCCCTTGCTGCAATTGAAGCCCATTGCTTCTCGTCCTACCTTCAGAAGTTAAGGAAAATAATTTTCCTCCCTCCAACTTGTAACAAACCTTTTAAGTACTTGGGAGGAAGCCCTGGGGGTAGTGCTCCATCCTAGAACAGGAACCTGTGCACATAAGCATGCCAAGTCAGGTACTGAGATAGGCCCTGCTGATCAGACTGCAGGGAGGGCTGCAGAGATGTTGCCAACGGAGGGGTAAAGTGATGGGTCTTGTTGGATTGTGAAGGTACTGAGCCCAGAAAGAGTTGCAGGACGTTACGGAAGACTTTGAGATAGGCCCGGTTGGACAGTATACCCCAGGAGGGGTTTGTTTAGTTTAGTTTTGTACATGGACTATACGTGACTTGGATGGAGGGTTGAGTCACTGAAGACTCGCCTGATGACTCTGGCAGCTGATGCGGGGGGCACTGAGAGCAGAGGAACTTGAAAAAAATGCAGATGCGTTTGACCAGAAAGGGTGCTCACAAGAGATGGGTGCCACACCACTACACCCGATTAATCTCTGCTGTAACTAAGTCACCAAAGTCAGTGTATTCAGACCAGAGATGCATACTGGTTTTTTTTTTGTTTGTTTTTTATTATTATTACAAGAAGAATGAGGGACAGTGATAAGGAGGCCATGTAGTTGAGTGGGGCACGTGATTTTGGGGGTGGAAAGCAGAGAAGCAAAGGGAACTGGAAATTTGGCTTCTGATCTCCATTCTGTGTTCCTGTGATCTTTGTCAAGTCATTTAGCCTCTCTGTGTCCCCATTTCCCCATCTGTAAAATTGGGCTAATGCTCCTGATCTCCACCTTAGGGGTGTTGGGAGGTTTAATCAGTTAATATTTATGAAGCGTTTTAAATGTTTGGATGGAAGGTGTTATAGAAATGCTATATATTACTATTAGTTGAGATTAGACAGATACAAAGTTCTAACCTATGTAACTATAGCAGGTTATTTACCCAGGATGGAGCACTAACTAGCCAGTCAGGATTTGCATTTTCCAAATAACATATTACCAGGTGCAAGGTCATTCCAGGATATCCATTCACACTTGGTACTTTGTGAGATGTCATGAGAGAATAAACACATGACACACATTAGTCATGTTTCTTAATGCACTCCTGGACGGTGCTCAGATACTATGGTGATGAGCATGGTATAAGAACCTATACAGGATAGAACAGAATCTGGTTTGATGCAGTGCCAATGTATTGCAACAGACGGAGATTCTGAAATAGCAGCATCTCACTACATTATCATGTGGATATTTTGACAAAATCACTCCTATATGTTACATTTTGAAGTACGGTTGTAGGTCTACTTGTATGGATATTTGAGGCTGCACTATGATTATCCTGGCGTGATCAGGTTTTGAGGTGGTGCTCTCTTGTGGTATCTCATCACAATGTTTTGAGGTGTTACCATTGCATTGCAGCAGGACATTTTGAGGCAGTGGGTGTCATTGCTTTGTTACAGCATGATGATCGTCTTAGGTGGGTATGGTGGTGTAATTGTTTTGAGGTGGTGGCCTCACATTGCATCACAGGAAGATGACCTTTGGAGGCAATGACATGGCATGAGATCATGATGTGGTGACCTTCTGAGATGGCACCAGCAGTATGAAAGCAGTTTTGAGGCATTTGGTGCATGGTGATGATGGGGTTAAGGATTGCATTTGTGGCCCCACACCTCCCACTGTAGTGCAGCTAGGCCAGACCCAGTCACTCCCTGTGTGGGGATCCAACAGTTCCAACTTTGCCCCCTCCTAAGGGGAAAGCTGCGAGAGACTGGATATTCATCTGGGCTTTGTAGTTGAGCCAATCAGAACCGAGTCAGGTGAGTGACAGACAATCTTTCCATTCAGCAACAAAGGAACACCGGCACCAAAGGCAGACGACCCTCTGTCTGAGAACGTATTTCTCGACCAATCAAGTTTAGGGGCAGGAAAGAGGGCGGCCTTTTACCACTCAGAATAGAGGCTGAGGCGGGACAAAGCAGAGAGTGGCGGCTCTTCGCCCAACGGCGGATGGGATCGGGTTTGAACCGTCCAATCAGATGGCCGGAGGGCGGCGCGTCTTTTTGCGGGTATAAAACCGGCTGCTGGGGCAGCGGGCGGCGGCGGCTGCAGCAGTTGTCACCAGCAGTGGGGAGTGGAATTCATCTCGCCGGCCTCTCGCTCGTCTCTCCCCGCCATGACCACCACGACCACCTACAAGGGCGTGGACCCCAACGGCAGGAACAGCTCCAGGTCCGTGATATGGGGGGGAGTGAGCCGGGGAGGGGGGTGTCAGGGCGGGGCTCCGGGGGGAGTGGGCCCGGGATTCGGGGGGGTGGGGGG